>NC_050573.1:174649768-174951438 GCF_011100635.1 Trichosurus vulpecula
GTTCTATAAACTAATCCTATTTCTGATCATCATTTGTTTCAAAAAAAGTTCAGGGCATTAATTAGATATTGAAATACAAGATGATTTTTCCCTGTCCAAAGAGTCCTCACCCCATTTCACTCTTTTGTATTTTTCATTGCCCAGTAATTGGCATTTGTTTACATTTTTATTACTATTTGCTAATATTGATTTAGTTATGTCTTGTCCTTTCTTTAGGGCAGTTCTTCTGAGAAGATACTGCCCTCTGATTTGCCTCTCATTTTATTGATACATTAGCAAGTGGAATATGTTGGGATCACCATGTGAAAGCTTATTTGGAAGCGCCTAGTATCAGTTCTTTTTACAGAGGTAGGGTCCCAGGTAAAATGGGTGATTCTGACATAAAATGTGATTTAACAATTTTATAAAGCAGGATTTCTAGGGTTTTTAGGTTCTATGGATATGAATAGATTATGTATTAAGTGCTATATGATTCTTTGATAGGTGTAAGCAAACATTTTGTTCAACAATCCTATAAGCTTTAGAATCAAATGTGCCATGAAATAGATAGGCATAGATTTGCTAAATAAATGTGCCAGTATCAAGGAGGGTGCTGTATACAAAGTTGAAACAGAAGGATTTCCTGTACACGGAAAGGTTCACAATGTGCTCCTTTGCATAGGTGACGTTATGTTGAATACACCGACTTGTAGAATGTTATGGGATCTTCTCAGTGTATCTATTTCCACTAAAAAGAAATTGGCCTAGAAACCCACATGGGTAAACCAACTGGATGAACATTGTGCAATACCAAGATTATTGTATGCAGTTGGATGGGCAGTCAATGATTTAGTCCACAAGTCCATATATTATAGTTGGCATTGCATATAAGCAATGAGGTAGCCTCAAAATTAAATAAGAAGAGTAGAAAAGGTAGATTTTCTATATGCTACATTTGGTAAGTTGTGTGGAGCTTTTAATGGTCCTAAGTTACTCACCATCACAAAAGCCCATGGTGATGTTGTATGGGTTCAAATCACAGCACAACAGAATCTCAGAAGAATTAAAAAAAAGAATTGCTCCAGAGAGCAGTGAAAAGTTTCATGGTGACTATAAGTTAGCTGAATAAAGTGTTAGATGAATAAAATAAGTTAGATAAATACAAAATATAATCAAGGACATAAATGAGTGGGAAAGGTATGGTTTTGATCTTGTCTTTAAAGAAAAAGATAATAAATGGACAGCCCTGTGGTGGAGTTACTCTACTATTCAGTACTTTAGATATTATACTCACAATTATGATACGTAAAAAGAAAATCTAGAAAATATGGGCTAGAATATGGATGACAAGACGTTAATGGATTCTTACTCAGTAGTCACGTAGGAAGTAACTATACCAAGGACATTATGGATCCAATGAATTGGATTAATATTCAAGGATCTGTGGTTTTAAGAATAGGAACATCTTCCACTGGCATAATTCACAGCCCTTTTGGCTTCATGAATCATGGTAAAAAAATCCATCATGTGATGTCCTACTCACTAGCCACGGGTATCATCCAGCTTTGCTAGACTAGTCCTCAAATAACTGACACAGTCTATTGCTGAGATCTTACTCAAAGTCTTTCCAGACTAGGAGGAATTTGATAAATTTATGCATATTTTTGGTACATTCATACATAAATAATGAGTATCCACATGCTTGATGACATACACATAACACATATGCATGTAAAATCTATAGGCATGTCCATATATGTATGTATATATTGATAACTCTGCTCTATGTGCAATGAGGTAATACGGCTACACATCATGGAACACCTCAAATTCTGACAAACTCTTCTTCACAAAGAATTTTGGCTTACCCATGGGAGACAAATGTTGGGCATATATAGATTGTAACACAGCACCAACAATTAATTGTGAACAAAAAGTAGCATGAATAATGTCACTGAAGAGGTATAGAACTGTGAAGAAGACCTGGATTTGTCATATAATGAGAATGGGGTACTTAGATCTGATGCTGGAAAGAGTTTTAGACTTGCAGTCAGGAAAACCTGAGTTTAAATTCTGACTTAGATACTTGCTGGGTATGTGACCCTGTGCAAGTCTGTTAGCATTTTTTAGCCTCCACATCTTTGCCTATAAAATGGGAATATTGATAATAATAAAAAAATAATAGCCTCTACCTCACAGGGTTGTTCTGAAAATCAAATGAAGTAATATATGTAAAGCTCTTTACAAACCTTAAAGCACTATAGAAATGTTAATTCTCCTCCTCCTTCTCCTTTTTCTTCGCCTTCTTGTCTTATTCTTACTACTGCTGATATCAAGGTAGTCCAGGATCAAGTTTACTTTTGCATCTGCTATGTTATACTGTGGACTCACACTGAGTTTTCAGTCTAGTAAAACCAGTAAAAACCAATTTCGGGGTAATGACACTCAATTTTAAATGCAAATTGTTGTCTAGCTATGCTTTCTCCCTTTTGTATATGTATGGCTGATTTGTACAGTATGGCAATTGAGCATTTTCTACTTTTCTCACTTATTTTTCATCTGATGAAGTCCAGCCCATTATTTTAGCCTGTCAGGACCTTTTTGGTTCCTCACTTTGCCATCCAACATATTTGTTATCCTTCCTAGTTTTGCTTCAGTTGCAAATTTGATGAACATGCCATCTCTGGGCACTCCTTAACTGAGCCTTATTAATGTTAACTAAATTCGAATATTCAGTAATCTTTGGCTTATCTTTTGATGTCTTCTGTATGCCCCTTAATGTATCTTTATCTAGCCCATACCTCTTCATCTTGTCCCCAAAGATGGCATGGCAGACTTTGTGAAATTCCTTTCTTAATTAACCTAGCTCCACTGAGTTCTTAAAACCTTCCTAACCCAAAGTAATCCTTTCATAAAAGGAAATAACATTTAATCTGGCATGGCCTCTCCTTGATCAACCCCACCTGGTTCTTGGTGATTACTTCTCCCCTCTCTAAATGCTCATGAACTGTATTAATCATACATTCTAGAACTTTCTTGTTCAGGAACTAGGCTATGGCTTGAAGAATCCACTCTCCTCTTTTTTATAAAATTATCACTCTTGGCCATTTTAGTCCTTAAACACTACTTCCATTCGAATAATCTCTCAAAGATCACTGACTGAGGTTCAGGCATTACATCCTGTCTAAAGATGTGGTACTTTGAGCTCATTGAGGGCAGCTACGTAGTCCCTTTCTATCTGCTCCTTTATATTGGGTTTTAATTCCCTGTGAATCACTTTTGTCTTATCCTTTCCATTCTGTAAATTATTTACTTTTTAGAGAAAAAAAGATGTGATATATGAGTTAATTAATCTTTCTTTCTTCTGTTGTCCATTATCACTGTTCCATCTACTCCAACAGTGTCCATAGCCCTTCTTTGATCTTGCTTCCCTCCTCACCCTAAGTATCCTTTAAAAAATCTTTTGTTGTTGTTGTTCTTAGCGTTCATAACCAGCCTCAGCTCATTTGAAGATTTAGTGTTCATGATATTATTCTTATATGACACTGTGACATTCTTTTGTACTCCTCTTTAGTTATGAGGCTTTGCTTGCTTTCATCATTACATGTGTTTTTTGTAACATCTAATTTTGCTGATGAGTGGATTTATATGTAAATCCCCACTGTTCTCTTTATGCCTCTCTTTTTCTTCCAGATCAGAACCATTTCTGTTTCCGTCATCAAAATTTTATTCTTGAGGGCATCCCATCCTGTTGGGACAACATTCCCTTCAGAATGTTTAACCTTAGGAGCCTTCCTGTTCTATCCCTGGACTGTCTAAAAATCTTTTCTTCCCAAATCTAGGTTGTATGTTAGACTGTGCCCTCTCTTTATCTCATGAATCCTAAGATAGAGTGGTCACTTCTGCCTAGCATTCTCATAATTTCGACTGCAACAATCCATTCCACCATTTCCTGTTTTTGGTCAGAATCTGATTCAGAAATTATGATCCCTTTGTCATTTACCTGACATTTTGAAGAATGACATTATTAGGAAAAGTAAAAAAAAAACCCAAACCTACACATGCTTCTCTATTTTTAACAAAGCGAGAACTCCAACAGATATCCAGTTAGAGGCAACCTCCCTCATCATCAATATATCACACATCTGTGCCAGCTTTGTGATCTCATTCTAGACTCCATCATCCATTTCTTTCTTCTGGCCAGGTGTTTTGAAGTGTTGTCTCACCATAGATTTTCCTCTTCCTGGATTTCCTAATTTAAGACTCTTTATTCATATTTAATGTTATCCCCTGCCTCTTTTATCATCTCTGGTTAGTCCTTTTTAATAACATATTTTCCAATAACCACATTCCAGTTATGAACCATATGTCACCAAGTGTTTAGTTGGCATTTATAAGTTTGAATTTGTCTTCTTGCATTAAGATCTCTATAATTGTCTATGTTCTGAAAATCAACATTTGAGCATTACTATTCCTCTACATGTATATTATTTTACCTATCTAATAACTATTCTTCTCCATAAAATGTGGCTTGGTGGATTTTTCTTTTTAGATTTCTCCCTCTCCCTCCCTCTTCAATTTAAAGTCCTATTGATTAGGTTTTCAAATTTCCATGAAAGCATATGTTGACTTACCCCTATTATTTTATCTATCCTGGCCACTAGCCTATTATTCTTGTGTTTTGAACCACGGTGCGTAAATCCAAACCCCATTCTCATACATTATGTTGTTAAGTAGCTCTTTACGTTCAGAACCCCCATGTTAAAAAATCAGCAGTGTTGAAAGAATCACCTGTCTAGCCAAAGTCTTCAGTTTCTTGCCTAGTATCGAGTAGTAGTTATCAGGCTTGAGAAGAATTGGGAGTCTTTTCCTTAAATCCTAATACTCTCCTTGAGAATGCTTCCCTATGTAGTTCATATTACTTCAGCATACGATAAAGTCAGTACTACTTAGCAAGTGGTCACCAACCACTGTGACTCATCTCTCTTTCTTCTAAGCATTCTTAAATGACTTTTCATCATTCCCTTTTATATGAAGGTCTAGCTTCACCCCATTAGAAAAGAACCTCATGCATATTACATACTTCTAAATGGTCTATGAACCTTCACATGCGGCTTCTCTGTTAGTCAGTCAAAAAGAACTTTTGAAGTAATTAGTTTTGCCAGGCACTGTGCTAAGTGATCAAGAAGCCACAGTTTTTTGTAGTCACCAGATACATGAAATAGCTACTTGATCTAGGGGTTCTTAATTTGGGGCTGGTGAAAATGGCTTTTGAAATATTTTGATAACTGTATTTCAATATAAATGATTTTCTTTGTTATGCTATACATTTTATTTTATGCATGTAAAATATTATTCTAAGAAGGGGTCCATAGTCGTCACTAGATTGACAAAGGGGTCCATGACATGTAAAAGTTTAAGAACGTCTGATAGAGTGAGGAGTTCCTTAAATGTGTGTAAGAAGAGAAATTTTCTCATTGACTGTTCTCCCAATCATCTTGTTACAGGAAAAATGGCTCATTGTGGGTATATTTGTTCTGAGTATTTTCCTGGAGAAATTACGTATGTGCAGCTGGCAATAAAACTATTAGGCCACCCTTCCCTTCCTCCTTGCTTACAGTTTATGGTAAAGCAAAAAAAAAATGTGGGTGATTTTCATTGACAGGTTGAATGTTAAATAACAATTACAATAGCCATCTTGTACTCTGAGACTAACTACATTGTCCGATTTAGCTGCTAAGATATATAAAATGCACAGTCCTGCCTAGAAGACAAAAAGTTCTAAAATAATTTCTATATTTTCTATATATTATCACTCCTCTTTTTGCCTTCCTTTTTCTTTTTTTCACTTAAAAAATAAATAGTACTTTGGAACAAATTGATTTTGCTAGATAGTACATTGATCATGCACCTTGCCTGGGGACAGAGTATAGCTTCAGAAACAATAATAACTAAGACAATCATCTAATTTTACTGGAATAAAACTGAAAATGTACACCCGGCAGAATCATCTCTGAGACTACTTTAGGTGCATTTGTGCTTGTACTTCATCCTCAATGACACAGTAATCTACTAAAGTTCCTCTCTCGATTTTTCTCTTTGCAATCTGGAAGAACAGATTCACCAGTGATTGTGCTCATTTATAAAAGCATCCAAAACAAAATTGAACCCCAAGGCTGATAAACTATAAAGATGCTGATCAGATCTGAGCAGAATGGACGATGCTTTGGGGCTTGCTCAGCTAAAGATGGCTCTAGAAGACTGATGGCTTTATATACACAATTACAAACACCAGAGCTCTATTGAATGAATGG
This sequence comes from Trichosurus vulpecula, assembly GCF_011100635.1. Lineage (NCBI taxonomy): Eukaryota > Metazoa > Chordata > Mammalia > Diprotodontia > Phalangeridae > Trichosurus > Trichosurus vulpecula. The sequence goes on from NC_050573.1 coordinate 174,656,062, forward strand.
AAAATCATAAAATATGGTGCTTGCCCTTTATTAAGTAAAGAATGGCATTTGGTAAAATACTTCCTAAGATTTAGTAATTTTTTCGGGGGGAGGTAATTGAATTCCCTCCATCCTTCGGTAGAAAACTTAATCAAAGAAGCTTTTTAGAAGGAACAATCCAATAGAATAAACAAACTAAACCTTTTTTTAAAGGTGGCTAATTGATTTTTTAATACCTCAAATCAAATGAATGCACCTTGTCAACTTTATATAAGATTCATCTATAACCAGTAGCTGTGTCATAATCAATAAGAAATTAGAAATACACTTGTTGTCACCCATGTCCTTCTATAGTTAGACTCAGGAGCCTGTTTGAAATGATTTTCTTTGGTTTCCACAATACCAACAGATAATGAGGTAACTCTTACAAGGAATATGTAAGAAATAACTGCAGTTCATGTTCAGGTTAGCTCAGGTTGGACGGATCTACCTAGGAGACTCTCCCTAACACTTGATCCTAGATAGGCTCTGGTAATTGAAACTTATTCTCAATTCTCTTGGAATTCCCTTTTATTAAGAGAGGATTGTCTTGATTTAGATATTTTGTTCCATCCTTGAACAGCAACACACAAAATCAAAGTTCAAGTTTTTTTTATTAATAAATGTTTGAAACAGGAGCACCATCTCCTACACAAGCTCTATCCTGATCCTTCAAGTTTATAATGAGCTTTGATGCCCCATATCACTTTGAATTTATTTTCCATCTATTTCATATTTCCTCATCTTTATAAATGTTATTTAGGTAAGTTTCTTGAGTGCAGGGACACTTTTGTTTTTGTATTCCCAGGACCTAACCCAGTGCCTTGCATATAATAAGGTGATTAATAACTGCTTCCTGAACAAGTTAATAAAACAAGTCACAGTATTTCTTCAAACATAGCTGTATACACACACACACACACGCACACACTTTTTTCAGTTTCGACATATGATTTTATAGATGAAAAGGATACATGGTGGGAATTCCTTTCATTAGTTTAGATCGGCATCTCAACTCATAGCATTGAGAGGTTAAGTGACTTGCCTATGGTGATGCAGATATTAGAAGCAGGACTTACCAAATCTAAAACTAACCCTCTATCTACTTTATTATATTACTTTTGTATAGTAGATAGATAGATAATAGAATATTTGCTAAGTATCTATTATGAACAAATATTACAAATATGCAATCATAATCCGAGCCATCCTTAGGTAAAAATGTGAAGTGGCTAAAGTTTCCTTTCCTTGCTCCAGTTTTTACACAATCTTTCTTCTTGACACCAGCAAATTATTCTCAAGTAAGCCTTCATTTTTGCTATGGTTCCAATGATAAACACCAATTTAAATTACAAGAAATGTTTGAATTTTCATTGGAATCAAAACTGTTAGGTAAAGAGATGAAACTCCAACTTGTGAAATTTAAGGTATCAACAAGTATACGGGAGCACTTGGGGGCTCAGGAGAACCATCTTATGGGTGGTAAAATAGAACTGAATAGTTAACTATTCTGCTGCTATGTAACAGTACCCTTCCTCATATTGATGAGGATTGAGGGAAATTTGACATTTGAAGTCCTATCCAAAAGTCCTTCTATAATGTTTTATCAATCCATAGAGTCCTGACATGTCAAACGGCAGAGCACAAAAGGCAAAGGTTGTCAATGTGGATTCGATAATGGACTTTCATCTGAAGTTAATTCAGCAAAGTTCTTAAATGCTAATTGCTAGCAATTATATAGTCCCTTAAGGTTTGCAAAAAATTCATATGTTATCCTATTTGATCTTTATCCCAACCCAGTAAGGTAGTGCTATTATAATTCCCATTTTATAGGTGAGGAAACTGAGGCTGAGAAAGGTTAACTGACTTGCCGCATAGCTTATAAATGTCAAAGGTAGGAAATGAACTAAGGTCTTCCTGTCTTGAAGTCCAACACTGCCCATTGTGCCACCTAGCACACTAAGGTGGTGAGAGTTTGCCATCTGCTTTTGTAAAGGGAGTATCCACCCCATGGACCTATGGATCTTTGAAGTGTCTAAGATCATTATCTATCTATCTTTAATCTATTCATTCATTTTGTTTTTTAATTAAAAAAAATGCCTCCCTAACGTTCTCTCCCTTCCATCACCGCAAGTGAGGAAGAAAAACAAAACACCCATTACAAACATGTATAGTCAAGCAAAATAACTTCTCACAGAGGCTATAAAAGATACATTTTAAAAGCTAGTGTATTAAGTTGCCCATTCTATTATCATGGTTTTTCATCTTACCAAAGGCAAATATTCCATACTTTTAGACTCTTTTGAAAGCTGTGTGGCCAGAGAGACTGACGGTGATTTCTGAGAGAGAAGCCTCAGATGAATCATCTAAAGTCAATTAAAAATCAAACAATGTGACTATTAGAAGGAAGCTCAGAAGCCATCTATTTTCCCCCACATACAAAAGGAATTCCCATGATAACACCTGACAAGTGCTTGTCTAGCTTCTGTTTCAAGACCTTCAAGAAGGAGGAACCCTGCCCCCCACCCCAACCTCTCAAAAAGAGGCTATTCCACTTTTAAATAGTTCAAATTGTTAGGAATTTTTTCCCCCTGACATGAAGCTTAAAAGTGTCTCATTTCATCTTCTGTCCAATGCTCTTGGTTGCTTTTGCCCTTTGGAGACAAACAGAACAAGTCTAATCCCTCCACATGACAAACTTTTGAATCACTTATCATAGCTAACATATTGATTGTTTAATCAACAAACATTTATTGAGTGCTTACGATGTGCCAGGCACTGTGCCAAGCACCAGAGACACAAAAAGAGGCAAAACAATCTCTGCCTCAGGGAGTTTATAATCTAATGTGAGAGACAACATGCAAACAAATACATACAAAGTAAGCTATATACCGGACAAATAGGAAATAATTCAGGGAGGAAAGGCACTAGAATTAAGAGGGGTTGGTGAAAGCTTCTTGTAGAAGATAAAATTTTAATTTGGACTTAAAGGAAGCCAAGGAGATCAGTAGTCAGAGCGGAGGAGAGGGAGCATTTCAGGCCTGGGAGATAGCTAGAAAGAATGCCTAAAACCGAGAGGCACAGTGTTTTGTTGATGTAATAGCTTAGGAGGCCAATGTACCTAGAAAGCATACATTTTGGGGATTGAGGTGTAAAGAGACTAAAAGGTAGGAGGGAGCTAGATTATAAAAGGCTTTGAACGCCAAAGAGAGCATTTTGTATTTGATCCTGGAAGCATTAGGAAGCCATTGGAGTTTATTGCATAGGAGGTTTGGGCTGTGTGTGACATGATCAGACCTGCAATTTAGGAAAATCGTTTTAGTGGAAGAATGGAGGGTGGTATAACAACAGTGTTGCTAGCAGCTGCTATGGAGGTGAAAGACCAACAAGACCTAATTACCATAACAGGTGGGTTGGAGTGGGGAGAGACTTGATACACACACTTGCCAGCAAGCTATTGAAATAATCCTAGCATAGGGTTACTCTATGTGTTAGAGTAATGTCAGAGGAGAGAAGGGGGTGTATAGGAGAGGTGTAAAAATAAAACAGGCCCTGGCAACAGACTGGATGTCGGGGAAGGGAGAGGAAAACATAGTGAGAAATCCAGGATGAGCCCTACGTTGCAAACCTGAGGAACTGGGAGGATGATTTTGCCCTCTACACTAAGGGAGGCGGGGTGGGAGTGGGGGAGAACTCAGTGGGAAAATAATGGTTTCCATTTTAGACATATTGATTTTAAGATATCTATTGTTAAGGCAGTTTGAGATGTCTGAAAAGTAGTTGGAAATGTGAGTAGAGGTTAGCAGAGAGTTTCAGGCTGGATAGGTTGATTTGAAGATCATCAGCATAGAGATGGTAATTAAATCCATTGGAACTGGTGAGATAGCCAAGTGAATTAGCATACAGGGAGAAGAGAAGAGGGCCCAAGACAGACCCCTAAGGGCCACATGGTTAGAGGGCATGATCTGGAAGAGGATCTAGCCCAAGAGACTGAGGAGGAACAGTCAGATAGATGAGAGAGGAGAGAGTGGTGTCCTGAAAACATAGAGAAAAGATATCATCAAGGAGGAAAGAGTGATCAACAGTATTGGAGGCTGCAGAGAAGTCAAAGAGAATGAGGATTGACAAAAGGCCATTGGATTCTGCAACTGAGAGATCATTAGTAACTTTGGAGAAAGCGGTTTTGTTGGAATGATAAGGTCAGAAGTCAGATTTATAAAGAGAGTGAGAGGAAAGAAAATGGAGGCACCTATTACAGACAGCCTTTTTGAGTTTAGCTACAAAGGGTAGAAGAGTTATAGAGTGATAGCTAACAGGGATGGAAGGATCCAGTAAGAGTTTTTTCAGGATGAGGGAGACATGGGCATGTTTATAGGCAGTAGGAAATGATCCAGTAGAAAAGGAATATTGAAAATAAGTGAGAGTGGGGATGACAGAAGGGGCAATCTGTTGGAGGAGATCAAATGAAACAAGATCGATTGAACAAGTAGAGAGGTTAGCCCTGCTAAGGAGTAAGATCACTTCATCATGTGAGACAGAGGTAAAAGAGGAGGAAGTATCAGAAGGCACCTGAGTGATAGAAGATGGGGAATAGGGGAGAAGAGGGAGTTCATGATAAATGGCCTCAGTTTTTTTCTGTAAAATATGAGGCAAGGTTCTCAGATGAAAGAATGAAGCCATGGGAGACTTGAGAAGGGATGAAAAGGTTTGGAAGAGCTGCTATGAAGAGAAAGACAGTGAGTTAAGTAGGAAGTGTAAAGAGATTTCCTAGTAGCGATGAAGGTCCAATTGAGATTGCATAACATTTGCAGTGGGCCCAGTTAGGTGTGTTCTGTGTTCTCCACCTTCATTCAGCAGCAGATGTGTAGGACAACAAATGGTGGGAGTGCTACAATGATAAGGCTTAGCTGGGCATACTTAGTGATGTGATAACAGGGCTAGGGATTCAAGAGAGGAGGAGAGTTTAGAATTGAATTGATTCACTAAGGAATCAAGATGGTTAGATGAGGAGAGGGTGGCTAGTGCGGGGGAGAAGGCTTGGGAGAGAATTAAGGGGTCAAGGGATCGGGAACCACAGTGTGGACAAAGAGTAGGGTTTTGTAGGAGAAGGCAGAGGGAAAGGTGAAAAGTCAAGAGATTATGATTGGATAATGAAATTTCAGAATTCTTGAATATAGAGGTGGTGCATTTGTGGGTGATGTCAATCAAAATCAAAAGTATGACCATCATTTTGTGTCCCTAAGATGGAGTTGAGGAGTAGCTCATGGGAAATGAGTAGGCTGATGAATTGAATGGTTAGACTATTTGAGGGAGAGTCAATATGTATGTCAAAGTCCCCTAGTATACAGGCAGGATTTGCAGAGGAGAAAAAAAAATATTGTAAATCAGTTATCAAACCCACTGAGGAAGGAAGGAGAATGACCTGTGGGTCTTGTAGACTTTTGGCTTAACACAGTTTTTTCAACTGATCCTCATTTAACATGGATTCAAGGCCCTTCACCATCCTGGCTTAACACAGTGCTTTCCATATAGTAATCACTTAATAAATACTTTTTGATTGATTGATGAAAGATAAAAGAAATTAAAATGGTCCAAATCTCTGAAGCATCTTGTTCAAAAAAATTGTTCAGGATTAGAGTGTTATTTGGAGTAGATTTCTTCCCAAGAAAGTAGGTCAACATTATTGTATGATGTGAGGGAAATTTTCTTTTTTATTTGCAAAAATAGTTCTGTTTGTTAAACTGTTTAACTTGTTTCATTTATGTGCAAATTTAATTTCAATTAAAGTACCAGGATGAGTATGCCTGAGGCTTTTCCTGTGGCTTCTCCAAGTACTAGGAATTAACTTGATTAACAGGATTATTTAGACATTGTAGGGTGACAGATTTTCAAATTGGAATTTTTTGGGGAAAGTATATAATATGCATAAGTAAATAATGAATCACAAAGTAAGCAACTGCCAATATAATAAAACAGGAGTTTGTAACTAAGGAGCCACTTAAAAATATTTTGATACCTCTATTTCAATATATTTTATTTCCTTTGTGATCCTGTCTTTTATTTATGCATTTAAAACCATCATTCTGAGAAGGGGATCCACAGGCTTTAAAGAGACTGCCAAAATGCACAGAAAATGTGAAGAACTCCTTTGACAGAGAGATGATACTTTAGTATCAGCAGCAGCTACTTTAAAGAAAGAGTCTTTTCTTTCTCCTCAGATATTCCCAGAACATTTTATCTGAATCTCTCTTTCACTCCATCACAGTCTATATGGTTCTATATATAGTTGTGTGCGTGTCATATACTTTCTAGTGAATTATAAGCTCCCTGAGGGCAAGGACTGTGTCTTTTGCATCTTCGAATGCCTAGTATCATTCACACAGCACATGAATAATAAATATTTAAGTGTGATTAAGTCAGCACCTTCTAATTTAGCATTGAGAAAAACCAAATTCATGTCTTTCTAGCCGAAATCCTTTGTCACTACTTTCACAAGCCTTCACACCAGCTTTGTTATCCCTTCCTGGAATTACTCTTCTCTTTTTCTCCTTCTGGCCAGGTAGTCTACAGTTTTCTTTTGTCAATATGTTGCTTCTCCCTTCGTTGATACTCATTCCTTCTTCCAGTTTGTAGATTTGTTTTACCGGAGTATATCTTCCTGATATGCGATGCTATGTCACTCCTTTCCCTTTTTAACCTGATCTATTCTTTTTGAATCATTGCCATAATTTCATGGGTCATAGCCTGTCAAGTCTCAGGTGAGATTAAATTTACCTCTTTGCATTAAGATTTTTAGTTCACTTTTAAGCTTATTTTACCTTATTCTTCAGACTCTATAAACATGGCATCTTAAGTCATGAATATTATTTCTGTCCTTAGATACTGTCTGCTGTGAATTATTGGATGTATCTATTGCTATTGTTATTTATATATCATACTTACCACTCTCTGTGGTATCTGCCAGTGAATATATGTGGTCAATTTTCTTTTTCCATTTTCGTGCTAAAGTCATCTTTATCAGATCAGCAAGTTTCTGGAAGATAAGCTTTTCCCCTGACTTTATCAGATTCACTCCATCCTTGGTCAGGAATTTATTATTCCTGTGTGTTATGCTCTGTTCCAAGAATACAAAGTCTATTCTTGTCTTCTTTCCTAATGCTTAATTCTTCATACCTACCTTTCTCCCCTTCAATTGGCAGCAGTTATGGAAACATTACCGGTGTTCCTAAGGTCTTTAGTTTCTTGGCCAAGATTTCATGATCTTTAGAGATTCATTCCAGGTCTTTGCATTGCAGTGACCTTTGTCCCTAAATGAATCACCAGAAGATAATATTAGTTTCTAGGTTTGATAAGACTTGGGTAGCTGCCATGTCCCAGAAATATGTCTCTCTAAGGTAATAAGACTACCTGCTTTTCATGTCAGGTGCATATTTCCCTCAGGGTGAAAGCAATAAACCCTAGAGTTTGCCTTTTTCCCCTGCATCCAGTTCTAGGTATCTTCTCTCCTGCAAGAGTCTGTAGAACCTTATCATTATTCCATGGGACACGGGGAGTTGCTTTTCTCCTCAGGGTGTCCTGCTTTACATTTTCTGGGAAGAGCCTTGAATCAATCTTCAAGCTTCAGAAAGCAGATATGTATAGGCTTTCTCTTCCTTTCAGTCACTTTCTTCGATCTTTCAACTTCTTTTCTCAGGTTTAGATTCATCTCAGAGAATGTTTCTTCTTAGTTTTCTTTTGGAAGCATGCTTCATGAAGTAGCTAGATGGCACAGTAAAGAGAGAGAGTACCAGACTTGGAGGCAGGAAAAACTGAATTTGAGCCTTGCCTCAGATCCTTCCTAACAGAACAATCCTGGCTAAGTTGTTTAACCTCTCCCAGCATCAGTTCTATCATCTGTAAAATCAGCATAATAGCATCTACCTCACAGGGTTGTTAGGAGAATAAAATGAGATAATATATGTAAATGCTGTGCAAAGCTTAAAGTGCTATATTAATATTATCCATTTTTAAGATAATTTCAAGGAATAATTCATTCTTGATAATCCAGAGAGTGGAGAGGTATTCCTCCAGCCCTATTATTTACTCTTTTAGTATTGGTACTAACTGGTATTTTGTGCACAAGTAGTTGTTACTTGATGAAGAAAGGAATACAAACATAACACCATTTCTGCAAGTCATTGGAACAGTCTTCTTGCCCTCCCTATTTGCTAAAATGGAATTCTTTGTTTTTGTGTTGGAGGGCAAGTCTTTGCCTTCCATACTTGCTAAAATGGAAGACTTTAGTTACAGGTGTGGGGAACCTGTGACCTCGAGGCTACATGTGGCCCTCTAGGTCCTCAAGTGTGGCCCTTTGGCTGAATCCAAACTTCACAAAAGAAATCCTTTTTTTTTTTTGACTGAATCCAAACCTCACAGAACAAATCCTTTTATTAAGGGGATTTGTTGTGTAAAGTTTGGAGTCACTCAAAGGGCCACACTTGAGGACCTAGAGGGCCACATGTGGCCTTGAGGTCACAGGTTCTCCACCCCTGCTAGCACTATGTTGCTTTTATTGTTAGCTGTACAGGCAAAATTACTATGGTAATCATTTGTCTTTCCAACTCACTATAGTGTAAACTTTGTTCCTGGGGTCCCTGCAGTCAAGCTTTTATTTGTAAGTAAATGGTTTTCCCTGCCTCCCCATCAGTGTTCTCCTCTCTTCTTCTTTCATCATGTTTTGCAGAACTTGTCAAGGGGCATAAATTTTCCAGGCAATATACTATTATAGATAAGAATTCCCTTCAAGTGTTACCTGTAAAAAGGTCAGGTGAAGAAATATAGCTTTTAGCCACATCTTACCTCTTCTTGATAAGTTTATATCATGCTCCCTGTCAGAATATAAGCTCCTTATGGGCAAAGATTGTTTTATCCAGCCTAGCACAGTTCTGAGAACATATAAGGCATTAACAAATGCTTGTTGATTGATAAAACACTTCTCCCCTCTCCCCGGTGATCAGTCATAAGATGTTTTCTACTTGCATCATGCTTTTTTGCTGTGTTTTCTGTAATTCCCCAGAAGAACTTTTAATTAGAAGCACAGAATTAAAAGATGTTTTCTATCCCAGACAAGGGGGAGATCTGGATTAGTTTAAATAACGATAAGTGACAGCAAGTATAAGTAAGCAAGGCACCTAATGGCATCCAGCTATTTTCTTGGGTATCACTAATTGATATAAATCATGTATCAATACTTTTTTTAAAAAAATGCCTTAGACCAACATCTTGCACCATATACCAAGATAAAGTCAAAATGAGTACATGATTTAGACATAAAGGTGATACAATAAGCAAATTAGGAGAGCAAAGAATAGTTTATCTGTCAGCTCTATGGAGATGGGAAGAATTTATGACCAAAAAAGAGATAGAGAACATTAGGAAATGCAAAATGAATAATTCTGATTCCATTAAATTAAAAAAAAAGTTTTTCCACAAACAAGCCAATGCAACCAAGATTAGAAGGAAAGCAGAAAGCAGGTAAACAATTTTTACAGCTGGTGTTTCTGATAAAGGCCTCATTTCTGAAATATGTAGAGAAATGAGTCAAATTTATAATAATACAAGTCATTCCCCAATTGATAAATGGTCAGAGGATATAAACAGGCATTTTTCAGATGAAGAAACTAAAGCTATCTATAGTAAAATTTTAAAAAATGGTTTAAATCACTAATTATTAGGGAAATTAAAACAATTCTGAGTTCCCACCTCACACCTCTCTGATTGGCTAATGTAACAAAAAAGGAAAATTATGAATGTTGGAGAAGATGTGGGAAAATTGGGACACTAATGCCTTGTTAATGGAATTGTGAATTGTCCAACCACTCTGGAGAGCAATTTGGAACTGTGCCCAAAGGGCAACAAAACTGCAAATTCATCCAGCAATACCATTATTAGGTCTGTATCCCAAAGAAATCATAAAAATGCAAAAGGACCCACATGTACAAAAATATTTGTAGCAGCTCTCTTTTTGTGGTGGCAAAGAATTGGATTTGAAAGGTGTAACAACAGTGCTGCTTGCAGCTGCTGTGGAAGTATGAGGCCAATAACACCAGCACACAGGAGGGCTGATAGCACAGGTTCTTTGATCTGCTTTTCTAAGGAAAGCAACTTTAAAGGGTTTACAACCTCACTTTAATTAAACATACATATATCATTCACTTAGTTCAGGGGAAAAAAGTCAGCACCCTGAACTTCAGAGAACACACAAACAGAAATTACAAGCAGAAATTATATACACAGAGCAAATAATACAAATCAACAGACAGGGCTTCTAACTGTCTGTCCATAGCAATACATACAGAGTTACCAGAGAGAGAAGCACAAACATCTGGGTTTTCAAAGCCAGGGGAGCTCCTTAACAGCTACCCAGGGTCTCCACATGAATACTCTTCCAATGAGTGAGCACTCAAAGCAAAATATTAACCTCAGAGTATATATGCACTTCTTCAGGGTCAGAGGGTATCACAACCATGTGACTCAAACTCATGTGATTTAGGCTTTCTTGTGGCTTAATCAGGGCATCAAAGAGTCTTGATTCAAAGGCAAGACTCACTTAAAGGTACTTGATTGCCTTAGTGCTGAGAAGCACCCCAAAAGAAAAAAAACAGCAAAAAAGTCCCACTTTGCTTGCCATTACAGAAGGGATGGGGGAATGGCTGAACAAGTTGTGGTATATGAATGTAATGGGATACTATTGTGCTATAAGAAATAATGAGCAGGCAAATTTCAGAAAAACCTGGAAAAAGTTACGTGAACTGCTGCTGAGTGAAAGAAGTAGAATCAAGAAGACATTGTACACAGCAACAGCAGCACTGTGCAATGATCAACTAGTAAATGTCTGAGACTAGATTTGAACTCAGAAAGATGAGTCTTCCTGACACCGAGTCTGACACTCTAGTTACTGCACCACCTAGTTGCCCAACAACCCTATGTATTAGGAGGGCAGAGTTTATAATCTCAAAGAGGATCATAAACATGTCTGAAACGTTCGGAACCGCCGGATATAAGAAACTCTCAAAGTAGAAGGCAGAAGAATCAAAACATTTATTTAGGCTCCACAGTAACCAACCCATGAACCAGCAACCCCATTTTGATATATTGATCAAAAGCTTCCAGGCCCAATAAGTACGCCTTGAAAGAGTAACCAGGAGGCTACAGAGAAGCATGATTGCGTAAAGCAAAATCATGTTTCCCCCTCTATGGTAATAAGATTACCCACTGGCCTGAAGTCTTTGTTCAGCTTTCTCCCGTAGGTCAGCTCTGCTACTGGCAGCTCCTGCTTCAGCTGTGTCTGTGGCTGTGGCTGTAACTGACGTAACTGTCGTAACTGCCTCTGTAACTGCCTCTGGCTCCAACTGTCGCTGTAACTGTCGCTGTAACTGTCGCTGGCTCCAACCGGAAAAGGAAAAGAGGATCTTCAAACCCTATGAGGTAGGTGCAATTCTTGTCCCAGTTTTGCAGAGAAGGAAAATGAGACCAAGAGGTCAAATGACTTGTCCAGGGCTACAGAGCTAGTAAGTGCCTAGGCAGGGTTGGAACTCAAGTCTTCTTGACTCCAAGTCCAGCACTTCATCCATTGTGCCACCTAGCCATCCCATAATGAAACAATCTGTACTCAAGATTAGCTTCTACAAATTTTTGGAAATCATACCTTTTCTCCTTCCCCCTTTTTAATTGGACCTGTGTTTTCTTCAGAGCAGAAAACTCCCTATGAAAAAATTCCCTCTCTTAATTAAGATCAAAAATGCTCTTATAGCTTACAATCTTACCTCTTATAGTAAGCAAAACTTAGATTCAATATTTGTCTTCAATGCAAAGTTTTTGTTTTCTGTGATTTTGTCACATATACCTGCTCTGCCATACTTTTACACTCCAGAGAGATGCTTGAGGAATTGATGAGTGACTTGTTCAGAGTCACAAAACCAGTGTATGTCAGAGGAAGAAATTAAATACTTGTCTTTATTTTTTAATTTACTATTTTATTTTCCCCCAATTACAAATAAAAAGAATTCTTAACATTTGTTTTTAAAAAGTTTTAATTCCAAATTCTCTCCCTCCTCATTGAGAAGGTAAGCAATTTGATATGTGCAGTCATGCAAAACATTATTTCCATGTTGTGGAAGAAAACAGAAACAAAAGAACCCAATAAAGCATGCTTCAATTTGCATTCAGACTCCATCAATTCTTTCTCTGAAACTGGACAGCATTTTTCATCATGAGTCTTTTGGAATTGTCTTGGATCATTGTATTTCTGAGAACAGCTAAGTCATTCACCATTGATCATTATACATTATTACTGTTACTGTATATAGTATTCTCCTGGTTCTGCTCATTTCACTTTGCATCAGTTCATCCAGTTCAGTCCAGATTTTTCTGAAAGCATCCTGCTCCTCATTTTTTTTATAGCACAATAGAATTCCATCCAAATTATATAAATTATATATAACAACTGTGAATACCGATCTTTCTAACTCCAAGGACAGCTCTCTATCCAATATGCCAGTTGTTTTCTACATAGTCATTCACAAAGAGGTAATAATTGAAGACAGATAAGTAGATAAGATTAAAGGATGAAGCATATATAGAGAAAAAAGAAAGTGGGTGAGGACAGAATTGGGGGGGGGATATCTACACTTAGTGGAGAGATGGAGGAAAAGGAAGCAACAAAGGATATTAAAAAGTGTTTAAAGAGAGACTGAGAGAATGATGGTATCTTTGACACTATTAAGACTGTTTGGAAGGGAGAGGGTTCAGGATGGGGTGAGAAAAGGTAGTAAGATCAGTTTTGGAGATGTTGAGTTTAAGATGTCTATGAGACTTCCAGTTTGAGATGTTGAAAGGCAATTGGAAACATGAGAGTGAAGGGTAACAGAGAAGTTAGGACTGGTAGGTAGATTCGGGAATCATTAGTCTAGAAATGGTAATTAAATACATGAGAGCTAATGAGATAACCAAACAAAATAGTATTGAGAGAGAGGAAAGACCAACACAGAGCCCTGTGGGATACCAATGGCTATTGGGTGTGACCTGGGTGAGTATCCAGAAGAGAAGAGAGAAGTAATCTGATAGGTAGGAGGAAAACCAGGAAAGAGTGGTGTCCTGAAGATCAAGAGAGGAAACACTACCAAGGAGGAAAGAGTGATTCACATTGTCAAAGGCTACGGAGAGGTTTAGAAGAATGAGCATTGAGAAAATGCCATTGGATTGGACATTTAGATCATTTGTACTTTTGAGAGAGTGGAATGTTTTTTGTGTCTTCTGTTCTTTTTGAAGAGGGCCAATGACATCATGAGGTAATATTTTGACTTGTGCATGAACTGGTTTAAGTGAGGCAGAGTTGCACAAAGTTGGCATCCTGACTCTTTCTTCCAGAGTGACCAAAGTACAGTGACAAGACAAAAGTCAGGATAACTGGTGATAGTCCTGGATGGAGTGGATGACTTTAGTGTCTTCAGTGTCTGACCAGGCTCTAAGTACTCCACAGCACCTGCTTCTGCCACTGCAATAGGAGTTGGAACAAATAGTTCTTATCTGCTCATTCCACTGCCAGTTCTATGCTTGGAGTAGACATGCCACTAACTCACCAACAGGTTTGAGGCTTATCAGTTACCCTCAGCCTTGTTTAGCCCATCTGCCAAGATGGTTTTACTAGTGTGGCCACTGCATGTGCTATAGCTTCTTGGAGCCACAGGTGAAAATTGGCGGATACCAGAAGTGGTTGAGCAACCCTGCAAAGGCCTCAGCAAGCCCTCACACCAGAGGCGCTAGTTTTCCCTGAACATGCTATCATCATCATTGTCATTGTAGTTGTCATCATTGTCATTGTTATCATCATCATCATGATGTCAAGAAGCTGTATTGTAGGGCTTAAGAAGAGAGTGAGAAGAGAGGTAGAGGAAACATCTATTGTTGATGGCCTTCTCAAAGAATTTTAACACAAAATGTTCCAAGAGATATAGGATGATAGCTCAAATGGAAGGATCAAGTGAGGGTTTTCTAAGAATGAGGGAGACATGGATATATTTGTAGGTGGTACGTAAGGAGCCAGTGGATAGATAGAGATTGAAGATAGAAGTGAGGAAGTGGGAATGACTGAAGGCCAATCTGTTGGAGAATGCAGGATGGAATAGGATTGATTGTGTAGGTAGAGGGATTTACCTCGGCAAGTAGTAGGACTACATATTCATCTGAGACAGGGGTGCAGGAAGAAATAGTGGCAGAAGACATCTGAATGATTTAAGATGAAGAAAAGGGGAGAAGAGAGAACTTCAGATGAACAGTCTCAGTTTTTTTTCTGTAAAATATTAATCAAGATTCTTAATTGTGTAGGTTGGGGCATAGGAGATTTGACAGGGGGATGAAAAAGTTTGGAAGACCTTGTGGGAAGAGTTGACTAGTGAGTTGATAACATGTCTATATTTAGGTCAGTACTAGTTATATTTTATTTTATTACTTGGCTTTCTTCTCCAAAATTGTATTGCCATTATATCTGTACCCTTAGTGCCCTACATTTCTTCTTCTCTCCTTCCCTTTTCCATATCTAGAACCATAATGAAATTAATTAAAATTGCCACTGCAAAGACTGTGTCAATCTACTTCTCTGTGGCTATGCTCACCATCTCAATAACTTTCCAAACCAAAAAGGCCCTTTCTGTGTACCACTCTGCTCTTACACTCTCCCATTAGAATGCAAAATCCTTGACTTCAGGGATGTTGTGTCCCCAGCTCTTCACCCAATACCGAGAATATAGTAACTACTTGATAAACGTTTCTGTTTTCATTCATTAGTTTGTTCATCTTCTTTCCACGATATTACCTCTTGTTGACAGTCGACACATTGGTAAGTCAGTCAATAAGCCTTTAGTTGGTGATTACTAAGGGGCAGGCACTGTACTAAGAGCTGAGGATAAAAATTAAGACCAAAAAATTCGGGTCCTGCCCCCAAAGTGTTCCCAATCTAATGGAGGAGATAGAATGTTAATAAGAATGTTAACACATATAAGACATTTATTGTTATTGAGTCATTTCAGTTGTATCCAGCTCTTTGTGAACCTATTTTGAGGTTTTCTTGGCAAAGATACTGGAGGGGCTCACCATTTCTTTCTTCAACTCGTTTTATAGATGAGGAAACTGAGGCGAACAGGGTTACATGGCTTGTCCTGGATCCTAGAGCTAGTAAGTGTCTGAGGCCAGATATGCATTCAGGTTTCCCTGACTCCAGGCCTGGTGCTCCATCCAATGTACCATGTAGCTGCCTTCTATAAGATATGCATATAGTGCAAATGGAAAAATAACCTCATAAAGGAGTCAGGAAATGAGGGGGGACCAGATAGGTAAAGATCTCCTACAGCCTAAAGTAGACCGTCCCAAATCTTTTAGGAGCCAAAGGACATTGCAATTTGTCTTCTGTCTCCTGATTCTTTCTGGAGTTAGAAGTTAGATAATCTTGAGCAATCCCAGCCCTACCACTGACTCGTGTACCTTCAGGCTAGTCTCTTGACCTTGTTTGCTGTTTCTTCATTTATATAAGAGGCATAATAATAGTTACCTAGTCCAACTTTTGTGTGTGATGTAGATTAATTAATATTTGTACAGCATTTTAAACTATATAAGGCCTAATTTAGGAACCCTAAGTACTGGATGTTATTATTATTATTATTTCTCAGGGTGTTTTATTGCTATTATCCAACAAAAAAAATACATGCAATGGAGGGATATAATGATGTTCCAGTCTTTGCTGTATAATTATATTTTGGCAGCTAGAAGGGGAAAAATATCACTCTCAATTTTCCTAGCCTCCATAACTTTCTCTATTTGTACTATAGCAAAAATAACTATATATATAATATTGTATATATTATATTATATCATTATATATTAATATATAATATATATATATATATAATACACATATATAAGCATATATACATATATGTATATTTAATCAGGAAGTAAAAGAGATCAGAGTTTTCCTTCTGATAAATAAATAGATACAATTTGAAATATGGCATAGATTCACTTTGATTTTGTGATTTTATATGCAAGTAATTCTAGAACATTGACACTTTAAAAGCTGAATCTTGCAGGCATACATATATTTTTAGATGTGGCAGTTTTGGACAGGAGATATCGCACTGCCTTTTGAGTCAAGGGACCTGGGTTCAATGCTGGTTCATTATTTACTATCTATTTGACTTTAGGCATTTAATCATTTAAATGCCAATCATTTAATCTCTTTGGGCCTCATTTTCTTCATCTATATAATGAGGAGGTGAGACTAGATGGGCTGTTAAAATTCTCTTCTAAATCTAGGATACTATATGTTTCTCTTTCAGGGGCTTCCAATTAATTTTAATTTAGTTGTAGAATTTCTTGATAGATGATTGGGGTGGGGGGAGAAGGAAACAATAATTCATTAAATGCCTACTATGTGCCAGACACCGTGCTAAGTACTTTACAAATATTTTCACATTTGTGAGGAAGTCGGATTCCAATATTAGGCTACATCCTTATTAGTATAGACATAGAATCGTAGATTAGTGTTGCAAACAGGCTGTGTATTTAATTTTAATTTTCCAGGTTCATTCACCATCTTTTATGCTAATAGAAAAAAAATCAGATTTTTTTTGTTGTTAATAAGTTTTTTTTGTTGTTAATAAGTAAGTTATTGTCAGCTGACATAAATATAGAGTAAAAGAACAGATTTAATTTTAAATTCCAGATCAGAATCAGAAATGTCATTAAATATAGCCTCTCAGGTAGGGTTTCATGGGACCTTCAAGGCAAGAACCAAGTTTTGTCCTTTCTTTTTATCCCAATGCCAAGCGCACAAGAAGATAGAATAGCAGAAAGAAGTACAGTGAGCTCCCCCCACAAAGAGAAAAAAACAACCACACATCTCTAAACATTTTGAGAGATTGCACTAGGCCAAATCCTGGTGGGGAAATCCAAGAAAAATTTACAGCGAAAGGAAGGGGTAATGGAAAGCATTTATTTATTTATTAAAGAAAGTTTTTATTTTATTTTTTTCTCAATTACACATAAAAACAATTTTTCTCATTTGATTTTTTAAAATTTTTTTTGAGTTGCAAATTCCTTGCCTCCCTCCCCTGCCCCTTCCTTGAAAAGGTAAGCAATTTGAAATTATACATGTGAAGTTATGCAAAACACATTTGTATATTAGCCATGTTGTAAAAGAGAACATAGACCAAAAAAAGGGGAAGGGGGTGGAAAGCCCAAGAAAAATAAAGAACATTGAAAGAAATGCTTTGATTTACATTTTAACTCCATAAATTCTTTCTCCAGAAGTGGATAGCATTGTATAGACTGCCAAGCCTGAGGTTAGGAAAACTCATCTTCTTGAGTTCAAATCTAGCTGCAGACACTTAGTATTTGTGTTACCCTAGGCAAGTCACATACCTCTGCTTTAGTTTGCTCATTTGTAAAATGGGCTAGAGAAAGACATGGCAAACCATTCCAGAAACTTTGCCAAGAAAACCCCAAATGGGGTCACAAAAAGTCAGATATGACAACAAGAACAGCAAAAGCATTTTATCATGTCCTTCAGAATTTCTTGTATCATTGTATTGCTGAGAATATCTACGTGTTGACAGTTCATCATATAATATTACTCTTACTATGAACAATGATCTCCTGGCTCTGCTTACTTCACTTTGAATCAGTTCGTATAAGTCTTCTCAGGTTTTTCTGGAACCATATTGCTCATCATTTCTTATAGCACAATAATATTCCATCACAATCATATACCACATCTTGTTTAGCCATTCTCCAATTGATGGACATTGCCTCAATTTCCAATTCTTTACCATCCCAAAAAGAGTTGGCTATAAATATTTTTGTGCATATAGGACCTTTTTCCTTTTTCTTTGATCACTTTGAAATACTGACCTAGTAGTGGTATTTGCTGAATCAAAGAGTATACACTGTTTCATAGCCCTTTGGGCTAGTTCCAAATTGCTCTCCAAAATGGTTGGATGAATTCCCAAATCTACCAAGTGTGCATTAACATCCCTGTTTTTCCACAACCCCTCCAACATTTGTCATTTTCCTTTTCCTTAATATTAGCCAATCTGATAGGTATGAGGGGGTAGTTCAGAGTTGTAGCTAGTGGTAGAGTTGGCAGTTGAACTAAGTCTTTAAATCCCAAATCTGGGGCTCTCTCCAATCCAACACACTGTGTTCTTTCTCATATGCTTTGAGCCATGAAGTTATATTAATGTATCACTTATATATTTGTATATTATATATTATAAAATAAACATATATAATTAAAATGAAACAACAACAACAAATACAGGCAATTTTGCTAAACTCTCTTCATTCTGAAGATTAGATAATTGACAGGTGTAATTCGCCCAAGGTCACATAGGTGCCAAGTGGATGAACTAGGAGCCAAATTAGGACTCTGACTCCAGATCCAAGATTTTTTTCCATTGTAAAGAGAATTTATTCTAATCAGTGATTCTCTATCAGTACTAAACATCATGAGACATGAAGTCTTAGCAACTTTTCTCCTTAGTCTGACCCACTATGTAGGCTTTCTTCACCTTTGTATGAAAAGTTGGAATCTATAATGTGATGGGACACATCCTCTCTTTCTTATCTGCTTAATAAAAAAGAAGGGGGAAAAGGCCTGGAGGAAAGTGACTAAGAAGTATTGGCTCTCTCCATTCTGTTTTCTATGGAAATAAGGGAAGAAAAAGCCCTGATATCTTGCTATTTAGGGATGAAAGTGTCACTAAAAGAAAGAAGTTTATTGAATTAAGTTACAACCAGACACTAAAATGGCAAAAAGTTTCCTAATTTTACTTTTTTTCTTTTTTTGACAATGATTATTCAACATGGATGTATCGCTTAATCCTCTTACCTCCACTTCTCCATCTTTAAGCAATAGAAATGATAATATTTGATATATAATTCTAAAATTATTATAACAATTTCCCACTTCCTTTCTTCCTTTTCTTCCTCCTTTCTTTTTCTAATTCTTTTTTATTACTGAAAACTGATCTCAAATGGTAGGTTTAGTACGAACCCACTCAAAATGTTTGTATTTTTTTTTTTACTGTTCTAGCTTTAATTCATAATTACAAGCTTATTCCAATTTCTGCATAATGAAACCACATTTTAGACCAACAGCTGTTATCTACTTTTGCTGGTAGCCTTGGGGTATGCATATTTTAATATTCATTTACTACGTGCAGATAAACTAAATACTTCCTACTGGAAGTCTATCAAATTAATCACAATATCTTAGTTGCTGTTCTGTCTTCCATGTAACTCATATTTTTTTTAAACTCACTAACTTTGCACCCTTATTTTCTAAAGCAAAAAGTGTTTTTTTACAAAATATACAAAACAAAAGAATTTAGTGAAATTAAAGTCAATAATGGAACATAGAAATGAACAAGGCAATAGACATTTTAGTGACCTACCCTCTTATCCCCTCCCCCCATCTTGCATAAAGCCAGTTTAAACCCTATTATTTTTGCCAATGGCAATGTTTTAATAGCTGGTTTTGAGTTTGAAGGCTGTGATTTTAACTATTATTTAAATAGTATTAGGTCCTCATATGCAAATAAAGTGGCCTAAAGGTAGATTTTTTCCAATTTTCCAGTCATAATCACAGTTCCAAACATGGCTGTGATACACCATAAAACATGTGGCAACTTTTGTATTTGGAATGCCGTGAATGAGTAGAAAATAAAAGGACTGCAGCCCATTAAAGTTTAAGGCTGTTTATTGTGAAGCATGGATAAAGATGGGGGAAAGGCCCAAGAAGGAATGAAAATAGATTACCTCATTGGTAAAAGAAGGTAATAATGTTAAAGCTGGGAATGTTTGAGCTGGATTTCTTGTGCTTTTATCTATTATAAAGCAAGATGATTACCACTATAGCCCGGCCCCCTTCCTTCCATTATAAAAGACAGGCATTATTTTTAGACAATAATAAACAATAAATTTGTATAGAAAATCAAATCTATACCATTAGCAGTTCTAAGATTAAATAGCTCTTAAATGGGAAACCATGACTATGCCTGTTTGATTACTGTGCTGGAAAAATAACTACAGGAATAGTCCATATAAAATGCTGTACTTAGCTTTTTTTTTCTAGTTACAAGGACCAGACATCTTCTATGAAAGCTTATTTGGCCACAGCCAGAGTACATGTGACACTATTCCTGCGTGATCTTTCCTTCTAACTTTATGTTGTTGGATCTTCGGATAACAGAAGACAAATGTTCAAGCCTTGAGTTTTCTAGGAACAGATGCTTTGTACCGTTTGGAGAGGAGAACTTTTATCTGCCTTTGATTCTGAGAACAGATAAGACCTTCTAATCTTTTCCAGGGCCTGGTAACACATAATGCCTTCCAACCCATCTCATTCACCTCTGTTCTCCGACTCCCTCATCCTACTTCTCTCGTTACTGTTCTGTCCAAACTGTCCCCTTGTTGACAAATACTCACTGGTGATAAGTCTGTATCTTATTTCTTTGCTCTATTTGACTCTGCAAAATACCTGTTTCTCTCTTGAAGATCTAACAAACCCTGGGATGGAGGCTTATCCTTCTCTCACCCTCTCAACTCAATAGGACAGCAAGGGAGGCATGAGATTTTTATTTGATCTCCAAAGACACTTATGTACCATCAAATTTCCAGCTTCTTTCCATTTCTTATCATTTCCAATCTATGCCATTCAAATGTACCACCTTCTCTAATTATTGTTGGTGTTGCTTCCTAAAGTAGTTATCTGACTATGTCTAACCCTATTCAGAAAACTCCAAATACTTCTTATTACCTGTAGGATAAAATTTAAAATCCTCTGTCTAGCTTTTAAAATTCTTCACAATTTGTCTTCTTCCTTGTTTACTTGTCTTCTTATACCTTATTCCTCCACTTCCTTTGCAATCCAATGACATTGGCATCCTTGCTGTTCCATCTCCTATATCTGAAATGTTCTCCTTCCTTGTCTCCTCCTCAAGGCTTCCGTAACTTCCTTCAGTACCAAGCTAAAATCTCACCTTTTAAGAAGCCTTTCTGATCCTCCTTAATTATAGTGCCTTTCCTCTAAGATTACCTTCAATATATCCTGTATATATCTTATTTGCATGTAGTTGTTTGTATTTTCCTCATTAGAATAATTGCTTGAGAGCAGGAATCCTTCCTTCCTTCCTTCCACCTTCCCTCCCTTTCTCTCTCCCTTCCTCTCCCTTTCTCTCTCCTTCTCTCTCTCACTCTGTCCCCTACCTCTCTCTCAGTTGTTAGCATGTTGTCAATCCCATTAGACTGAGTTCCTTGAGAGCAGACTGTTTTTTGCCTTTCTTTGCATCCTCAATAGTTAACACAATGCCTTACAGTTAGTATGTGCTTAATAAATACTGAGTAAGTCAGTGCATCCCACTTTGGGATAGCTCTATTGCTAAGAGGTTTATCCTTCTATTGAACCAAGACCTGATTCTTTGCAATTCTCACACATTGCTTCTAGTTTTACCTTCTAGGATCAAGAAAAAACAAATCTGATCCCTTTTCCATATGTCAGCTCCTTAAATATTTGCTGATAATTCTGTATATAGTGGCTCTCCGTATAGTGCCATTCTCTCCTCCCATTATTATAAATTGGTTCTATGTAGTTTTACAGAGTCGCCTTGGGTACTGAGAGGCTAAGTAATCAAAGTCATACAGTCAGCATATCACAGAGTCATGATTTGAACCCAGATCTGTTTAACTCCAAGGCCAGATCTTTATCAACCACTCTAGGCTATTTTTCAAATCTTCTATATTCTAGCCTAAACATCCTGTCCTTTAAATCAACTCTTATGAGGACTGGTTTTTAATCATTTCACCTTCCTGCTTGACTTGTGAACATGTTCAATCTTTTTTCAACATCCATTCTTAACGTGGTATCCCAAACTGAACACAATATTTGAGATATAGTCTAAACAGGGAATGGCTTTTATCCTCCCTTATTCTACACAGGATATTTCCATTGAAGCAGCTTAAGACTGAATTAGCTTTTTTGTAGGAAGAGAGGCTGCCAACTCATACTGTTTATTCATTTTGAACATGCAATTTACTAAAAACCCCACATATGTATCTATACATTCCTCACCTTGTTCTTTTGCAGTTGGTTTTTTGAATTGGAATATAGGACTTTATATTTAATATTATTGAATTTAGTCATTGTTTTAACCAACTGAAACCTCATTGAATTCCAATTCTATCACCCAACATATTAGCAATCTCTCCTAGCTTGGCGTCTCTGAAAATTTGATAATCATGCTACCTATGACTTTATTCATGACATTAATAAAATATTGAACAGAAGAGGGTCCTGTTACTCCACTAAAGATCTCCCTTTAGGCTGACATTGATCCATTCATCACTATCCTCTGGTTCAGTTCATTTAACCAATTCTGAAACTACTCAACTACACTATTCCTCTAGCCTACATCTCTTCATATTTTTCTAGAAGGATTTTGTGAGAGATTTTGTCAAATGTCTTGCTGAAAGGTATATTATTCCTATAACATTTTGTGATCTATTCTTACCACCCTGTCCAAAAGGGAAGTCAGCTTAGTCTGATATAACTTGTTCTTGATGAAATAATGTTCTTACTCATCACTGCCTCCCTTTCCAAATGTTCAAAAACCACCCCTTTAATAATGCCCTAAAATTCTTCCAGGAACCAAAGTTAAACACACTGATCTCAAGTCTGAAGAATCACTTTGATGCCATTTTTGAAAATCAGGATCTTTGTCTTTCACTTTTATCTGGGATATCTCTCCCATTCTCCAGAATTTTTCAGATATCCCAAAGAGGAGTTCATCAATAATAAATACAGTTTTCTTTCAGTACCTTGGGATATAGCTCATTTGTTCTGATGCCTAAAATTCATTGAATCCAAGATATTATCTTACCGTGTGATCATTTGTCTTGGGCTTCAATTGTCTGTTTACCCTTTTAAATCTATCGCTACCTTTTTCAAGATAAATTTTTTTGGTGATAGATTTATCAATCAATCCACCAAAAAGTATTTTTAAGTGCTTACTGTGTTCCAGACACTGTTCTGAGTAATATGGATATGAAGATAGATAAAACAGAAAAGAACTGGGTTCTAAACTGTTTTCTTTTGATGAACTCTCCCTTTAAAAAATGTTATCAAACTAAATAATGAAGACATGAAGTTTATCAGCAGAACATGGTACACAATATTTTGATAATCTCCTTAATGCTAATCCATTTAGTAATGGCTTACCTTAAAGGAGATTCATAAAGCCCACAGTGATCTGTAATATGAAGGCTATTTTCAGAAATGGAGTTTAATCAACAACCCATACTTTAGCTTGGGTGTTGCCCATCTCAACGAAGTACACATGCCTTGTTAAAAGAGAACTAACATTTTTTTTTTCATTTCTTTCCTTGAATCCTTTGGAAAAACTAGTCAGTGAGAATGTAAAGCATATTAGCTAAAACAAGCAGCGCTCTAAACCTAAAACTGAAAGTGTTTCAAGTTATACATAGATTACCAATCTACTGTGACTGTGTAAGCATGCTTGAATTCTTTGTGGACTATGGAACCATAGCAGCTCAGAGTTGGAAAAATTACTTTAGAGGTCATCTGGACCAGTGGTCTCCAAAGTGAGTACTATGATCCCCTGGGGGATCATGGCCTAAGCTCAAGGGATGATTAAATCAGTCCATCAAAAGCCACATTCCATTCCCTCTGAAATAGCCAACCATAAGGTTTGTTTTCAACACAGTCACATGAATCATTCATAAATTGTCACTCAATACTCCTCAATTCTGCCCCCTCCCACAATCTATGCAATTTTCTACAATCTACTATTCTACTCCAAATGTTGACTTCTCAGGGAAGTTATAGTCCTTTTTATTTTCACTCAATTTTTCTCCCCAGAGGTCAATAGTATAACTTTTCTAAAATTCTATTGATCTCCTTAACTTTTCTTATTTATTTTATAGTTAGATTTATCTAGTTCTGAAAAGGGAAAGTTGAGATTCCCACTAGTATAATTTTACTGTCTATTGTTTCCTGTAATTCATTTAACTTTTTCTGTAATAATTTGGATATGATGCCATTTGGTACGTATATATTTCCTATTTATATTATTTCATTGCTTATGGTACCTTTTAGCAAAATGTTGTTTCTCCAATTATCTCTTTTAATTAGGTGTGTTTTTGCTTCCCCCCAGCCCCAAGATCATGATTGCTAGCTCTGCTTTTTTATTTTTTTACCTCAACTAAAGCATAATAGATTCTAATAGCTCCTAATTTTGACTGTGTCTTTCTATTTCAAGTGTTTCTTTTAAACAACATATAGTTGGATTCTGGTTTCTAACTCATTCTGCTATGTGTTTCTATTTTGTGAGTGAGTTCATTCCATTCACATTCATAGTTATGATTACTGTGTATTTCTCTCTATGCTATTTTCTTCTGTTTATCCTTCTCTCTCTGTCTCTTTCTCTTTCTCTGTCTCTCTCTTTTTCTTTTTCTGTCTCTCTCCTTCCCTCCCTCCCTTCCTTCTCAAAAATCTTTTTGATTCTCACCACTGCTTTCTTTAATTGATCCTCTCTATTATCATGTCCACCCCCCTCCCCCGATCACTCTTCCCTATCTTCTTTCTTTCCTACTTCCTGTTGGGTAAGATAATTTCTATACCCAACTGAGCGTATATCTATTTTTCAGTCTTTGAACCATGCAGATGAGAGTGAGATTCATGTGTTATCTCTTCTCTCCACCCATTTCCTCTTCCATTATAGCAGCTCTGCCTTGCATGCCTCTTTTATGTGAGATAATTTTCCCCATTCTTCCTCTCCTTTCTCCCTGTGCACCCCTCTTTCTCACCCCTTCATTAATTTGAGAGTTATCCCAACATAACTGACTCATGCTCGTGCCCCTCTGTTTATGTAGACTGCTTCTAACTGCCTTAATACTGATAAAGTTCTTAGGAGTTACATGTATCATCTTCCCACAAAGAAATGTAAACAGTTTAACCTTATTAAATCTCTTATGATTTCTTTTTCATGTTTACCTTTTTATGCTTCTCTGGAGTCTTGTGTTTGAAGCTTAAATTTTCTCTTCAGCTGTGGTATTTTCATCAGGAATGCTTGAAAGTCCTCTTTTTCATTATGCCCAGTTTTGCTGGGTGGGATTTTTTGTGTTTTGTTTTTGTAATCCTAGCACCTTTGTCTCCCAGAATGTTATATTCTAAGCTCTCTACTTCTTTCAGTGGTAGCTGCTTAATCTTGTGAGATACTGAGTGTGGGCCTAAGGTATTTGAATGGTTTTTTTCTAGCTGCTTGAAGTATTTTGTCTTTGACCTGGAAGCTCTGGAATTTAGCTATAAGTTTTCTTTTGGAGATCTTTTTTAGAAGGTGAATGGTGGATTCTTTCAATTTCCATTTTGCCTTCGGAGCTAAGATATCTGGGCACTTTTCCTTGATAATTTCTTAAAATATGATGTCTAGGCTCTATTTTTTAATCATGGCTTTCAGGAAGTTTAGTGATTCCTAAATCAATTCTTCTGAACCTGTATTCCAGCCAAGTTGTTTTTCTGATGAGATATTTTATGTTTTCTTTTCTTTTTTATTATTTTGACTTTGTTTTATTGCTTCTTAATCTCTCATGAAGTCATTAGCTTCCATTTACCTAATTTAATTTTTCAGTGAACTTTTGTACCTTTTTCACCATTTGGCCAATTCCATTTTTTTTGCATCATTTACTCCAGTATTTTTGTGTGCCTCTTTAACCAAGCTATTAATTTTCTTTCTATATTTTTCTTTCATTGCTCTCATTTTTTTCCCTAATTTTTCCTCTTCCTCTCTTAATTGATTTTCAAAATCTCTTTCTCTTGCCCTTTCTTTAGCTCTTCCAGAAATTCTTGTTGGGCTTATGTCCAATCTTCACTTTTCATTGAGGCTCAGCTTGTAGCTAGTTTCATGTGGTTGTCTTCTTCCAAGTTTCTGTCTTGATTTTCCCTATTGCTATTGTAGCTTTTTATGTTCTGGTTATTTTACTGTTGTTGTTGCTCATTTCCCCAACCTATTTCTTGACTTTGAACTTTATGGAAAAGTTGTGCTCTGCTCACCTTGAAGTGTAGGGCACTGTCTCAAGCTTCAGGTATTTTTTGAGCTGCTATTTTCACAGCTAGTTCTGAAAGTTTGCAAGTTTTCGATGATTCAAAAATGTTGTTTGTCCTTCATTTTCCAAGAGGACCAATGACATCTGAGGGTGATGTCTTGACTTGCATGTGAATTGGATTTAAGTTAGGCAGAGTTGCATAAAGTCATCAGCCTCACTCTCTTCCAGAGTCATTGAAGTCTAGTGACAAGAAAAGACTGGCAATGGCCTAGGATGCAATAGATGTCCTTGGCATCTTTGATGTCTAACCAAGCTCCAAGTACTCCATAAAGCCTGCTTTAGTCACCTTCATGGCTAATGGAACAAATTGTTCTCATCTACCTATTCTGCAGGAAGAAGTCTTCACATGCGATTGTAAAGGAGTATGGCCACTGCTTTCCTGGCCCTTGGCTCTTTGGAGGCACAAATGCTAGTGGTCTTCTCTGGGCCATTTTCCAACAGCTCCTGGTTCTATGTCCAGTACTAGCATAGGGATTCCCTATAATCTCTTTCTGACCAGTTGTCCAGTCTTCTTATTGTCTCTGGGTTGAGAGCTCCTAATGATACTATTCTTGCTGCTGTTGCTGCCATGTTTAAGGCCTACAGCCAGTGGTGTCAGTGTTTGTGCTCTAAGCCAGTCTACATCCTAATGTCACAGATTTTTCTTTCTGAGCTCCTAAATTCTTTTGGGCTAGAATAATGTCTCACCTCGACATTTTGTTGGCCATACCTTTCCAGAATTCTATTTGAGGCATTTTTTAAAGTTGTTTCAAGGGGAATGTTGGGAGAGCTCAAATGTAATGATCCCTTTACTACTACATCATGTCTCCAAGGGGTTAATTCCAGACATATTTATAAGATTGAAATTTAGCTCCATGGAATTAGTTGTCTTGAGACAAAGTTTAGTAAGTGGGACCATCCCCAAGCATGCTAGTCAGTGATCATTTCCTTGGTCATGGTGACCCATGAAACAAATTACAAAAGACTATTCAGTTCTCTAAAATCCCATCCTGCTTTGGAAGTGATGGTGGTAGACTTGCAGAAAAGGGAGAAATGGGCATTATAATCATCTAGTTCTTTGACTGAAAACATTAATGTATCAGTTGGTACTATATTAATGAGATATTTGTCCAAAAATTAATTGGTTAATAAATTATTGGAGGATCATAGACTCATATACCAACAGGCACATTGACATTCTCAATATACATGAATTGAGAAGATAATTAAGAGCAAGGAGCTTTGCTAGGCTCTAGAGAGTCAAATACAAAAATGAAATAGTCCCTACCTTCAAGGAGCTTATTTGCTGCTATCTATAACATATGTGTGTTGTGTATTTGTGAACATGTATATAATCTACATCTATATTTATATATAACTATATGTATATGGGGAGAGGGCAGCTATGTAGTACAGTAGCACACCTGGAGTTAGGAAGACTTGAGTTCAAAAATGGCTTCAGATACTTACTAGGTATGTGACCCTGGGCAAGCCATTTAACCCTCTTTGCCTCTGTTTCTTCATCTGTAAAATGAACTAGAGAAGGAGATGGAAAACCACTCTATTATCTTTTCCAAGAAAACCCCAAATGGGGTCACAAAGAGTCAGACACAACTGAAAAACTACTGAACAACATGTATATAGATAGGTAGATGGCTCTTTCATTCTATTATTTTAATTGTAAAATATATGCGTACATGTATGTATATATATATATGTATGTACGTATACACACATATACATACATATATATATATACACACATATACATACACATGCCCATCAATTCATCTACCTATCTATATAGGTTTATCTTTTTAAATGGAAGGCTATCTCAAAAGTACTTCTCATAAAAGTAAACATGAGCTGAATTAAAGCTTGCCCTGTTGTAGTGTGCATGATGAAGCTTAAGCAAAATTAATATCCTGATAATATTTGTAGTATATACACCAATATCTATTTTGGATTAGAGATAGGGATACATGTGCATACCGTTCTTCCTTTTTATAAGTGGACCATTCAACAGACCTTTACATAAGGACATTTTACATATTGCAAATTTGCTCAGGGTCATGGGGAAAGAAAGGAGGGGTGGCAGGTAGCAGGAAAGGGCCTGGGTGCAGGTGGAGGGAGATGGCCTGCAAATGGTTCAAGGACACATGGGAGTGGGGGAGAGAGAAGTGAAAGTAGGAGGAGCAATGTGTGGACCCAGAGCTAGCCCTGTAGGGGCCTGATCAGAACAGAGAAGAAGAAGATATGTGAGGGCCAGAAGCAGGCAGGAAAGGATGGGTAACATGCGAAGCAGGGACACACACTAACAGTGAAGACATACTCAGAATGGAGGTCTTAAGCCAAGCCCGAATCCAGCAGCTGTAGGCAGTGTCTTTGTTGATTCCTTCTTCTGCTTTCACTTTGAGGATTTGGTCTTTTGTGGGGGGTGGTAGTAGGTGGGTGGGAGGCTGGGAGTCCTGAGCCAAGGGGCAGAAGGAGAGAGAGTGAGAGAGGAGGAGGAGGAGGAGGGGGGGGGAGGGAGGGGGGGAGGGAGGGAGAGACAGAGAGAAGACAGAGACAGACAGACAGGCACATAGAGACAGAGAGAGACAGAGAGAGACAGAGAGAGAGAGAGAGAGAGAGAGAGAGAGAGAGAGAGAGCACTCACAGTACTGTACAGTAAAATTAGCATAGTTTTTTTTCTTGTTTTGGGTTTTTTTTTTGGAATGAAGATTTCTTTCAGAATTCTTTGTGGAAAGTCGAATTTGTGTAATGCAAATTTAGGTAAAGGAGAACTGTTTGTACTGGCTCTGTAATTTCATTAGTAGCGTGAATTTCCTCTACCAGTGCATGTTGGCACCTTCTTTGTAACTATAGTCTTAGTTGCCTGAGGCACTGAGAGGTCACATGACTTTCTCAGTGTTCCCCAAAAAATATGTCTCAGATGAGAGCTATGGGCAGCTAAGTGGCACAGTGGAGGGATCACTGAGCCTCAGTTTCCTCATCTATAAAATGGAGATAATAGCACCTACCTCCTAAGTCTGTTATAAAGATCAAATGAGAAATCTCTAAAGCACTTTGTGAACTTTAAAGCACTATATAAATACCAGATATTGTTATTATTATTTTGATAAGACGTTCCAAACCAAGTCAGTTAAAAATTTCATACTTCAAAATGAATTTAAGTACAGAAGGGATGAGAAAATGAAAGAACTCAAAAGTTTATACTTGACTCATAAGCCTCACATCTACATATTAACAATATTCTATTTTAAAAGAGAGCTTCATCCCCATTGATATGAGGAAAATTTAACAAATATAAAAGCATCACCATAACAAAGAAACCAAAAAAAATCCTCCCAGAAATTGCCTCAGCCAGCAAACACTTGATGTCCTTGCCAACTACAGAGAAATGACATTGATACAAGCTAATTTTCAACACTATAGATGGTAGCAGAATATTGTTATCAGTATCAACACCTCCACCCTCCCCCCAAATAACTAAAATCAGTGGAAGGGAAAACAAATCTGAAGCAAGTTTGGCATGAGACCCAACTACCTCATATCCTCACAGAAAAGAAGGCAACAGATAGGTGTGAAATGAAACAGGTTTTCCAGAATTTATATGGTGATTTTCAATTCAATAAACATTTATTAAGTGCCTACTATGGGCCAGGTATCGTGCTAAGCACTGAGGATACAAATAATAAAAAAGTACAGACCTTACTATCTAATGGAGGAAGACAATACACAACAGGAAACTGAAAAGTGACAGAGGAGGAATCTGGGCCGTGGGTGGAGAGGAGGTGGAAGAGACAACCAAAGATTGATGTTCCGTGGAGTTAAAACCAAGTAGTACTGCTGATAGACAATTGCAAGTTACCTGGAAATTTCTGAAAGTTGAGAGCCCTCTCCAAAGAAGGGCTTTGAGATGAGTTTACTGCTCCATATTCCATTCCTCCAAACAGAGGGGAGAGAAAATTGAGGAAGTATTGATTGAGTATTAAAAGCTGAGTCAATCAGCATGGTAATAAGATTTCAGATGTCAGCTTATCCTGGGAGAAAGCATGATGTTCCATAGCATCAAAACCAAGTAGAGCTACTGGTGGAAAATGGAGAGGTAACCATTATTATCATGATCTGTTCTCATTGATAGCAGCGGAATTGCCACATTTGAACCATAACAGTTCCATTTCCATAGAAAAGGAGAAATGACATTAAGGACCATTCATTTCAAGGAGTAAGAAAGTAATTTAGTACTACTTCCCCCCATTTTACTGATACTGAAAATACGGGTCAGAGAATTTAATTGGCTTACTCAAACTTGTTATACAGGTAGTAGTGAGCCATGTTGGGATTCGAACCCAGGTCCTCAGATGCCTAAGTCCAGCACTCTTTCCAGTATACTTTGCATGATGAGTTTGACAAGTGGTAGGTACTCACCAAATACATACAAAATATATCTCAATAATAAGAGTATAATAACAGAAAAAGGCAATTGAGAGGATATCAATAGCTGTCAATTAATATACTTCCTTTCTTTCTTACCTCATAAAAATCTTAAAAAGAATAATCTACACCCTTTCCAAAGTTTCCTTGATGAAAGTGATGAGGGTATGAATAGGTTTTTGCAAGTGTTTTGTGCAGCATATTATATGTTAACAGTCATACAAGTAGCTTAAATATATAGAAGATACAAAATTCTACTTTATTATTTGTTAATTACAGAATGACATTTGACTTGGTGGGAAAAGATGCATTCTCTCCAACAAATTGCCTCCCATGAATGTGTTAAGATCATGGAAGAATGCTTGACAAATTCATTTAGAAAGATAACTTTGTTCAGTGATGTTTTTTTTTTATCAAGGCTTAGTGCAGGGCAGAGATGTTGGATGAAGTTGAATTGAATCAATATCAAAGAAGACATAAAATCAAGAAATGTACACATATTAAAAGTATATATTGATATCAAGAGTTGTTGTTTGTCCTTCGTTCTCGAAGAAAACCAATATCAGGGGGGCGATTCTTGACTTGCAACTGAATTGTATTTAAGTGAGGCAGAGCTGTGCAAAGTCACCAGCCTAACGTTCTCCTCCAGGGTCATCTGAGTCCAGTGGCACGACGTGGGTCAGGATGATTGGCGATGGCCCTGGATGCAGTGGGAGACTCTGGCCTTTTTAAGCAAAGGTATTTCCCAGTTCTTAGTTTGTCTGAGGCAGCACCCATTCAAACAAAAGA
The DNA here is from genome assembly GCF_011100635.1 of Trichosurus vulpecula. Classification (NCBI taxonomy): domain Eukaryota; kingdom Metazoa; phylum Chordata; class Mammalia; order Diprotodontia; family Phalangeridae; genus Trichosurus; species Trichosurus vulpecula. The sequence goes on from NC_050573.1 coordinate 174,687,499, forward strand.
GGCATACAAATGGTGAAGTTCTCCAGATGTTCTTTTTGTGGATGATATTTAAAAACTAATACTTATAGGACACTTATGTTCCAGGCACCGTGCTAGAGGCTTTATAACCGTTACCTTATTTGGCACTATCTCATCTCCTCACAGCAACCCTGGAAGGTAGTGCTTTTATTATCCTATTTTATGGAAAAGGAAACTTATCTGTAAGGTGACTTACCTAGGGTCACACAGCTAATTCAAGTGTCTGAGGCTAGATTTTAACTCAGATCTTCCTGACATCAGGCCTGGAGATGTATCCATTGTACCACCTAGGTTCCCCCGAATATTTCTCTGATATCGTCAAGCCCCAGAATAGTACAAGACTCTTTCAATGAGATTCATAAGATTTCAAAAAAAGTTGGTCTGGGGAAAACAACAACTATGATGACAAGCAAATGGATTGAGAATATATATTTTTCTAAATAATGTCCTATAGTGGATAGAGAGCTGTCCTTGCAGGCAGACAGATCTGGTTTCAAGTGCTGCCTCTGACACATGCTGGCTGTATGACTATGGTCAAATTGCTTAACCTCTCTCTATGTGATAGGTAATTCTCAAAGACTATAAATTGGGAAAAAGTTGCCAATTTGCATTGGTAGAAAGAGTTTCTAACTTCCAAGTGTTTAATAGAAATGAAACCATAAATCTGGAGAAAAAGAAAAAATATATATTACATACATACATACATGCATGAATTTGGATGGGCAGTCAATTGTCAGTACATATCTTGGATAGAAACTAGAGATGGAGAGTGAACTGGGCCCAAAGTTGAGTAAGAGAAGAATGAGTTCGATTATATTGTGGGAAATTGTACAGTTCTGTAGCGGGTTGGTCCCTGATGCCACAGCTCATCTTTTCAATACCAATATTCTCCCAACAGTTCCATGTGACTGAATTCAAAACATAATCTTAAGAATTAAAATAGTTGGTAGAAAAGGGCGTTAGAGAAACAAATGATGGTTGTAAATAGCCTGTAGAATGCTGTTAGCACTATCTTCAATGCACTGTGTGCCATGAAAGATATAATCCAGGAAATCTATTGGAAAAAGATGTTAGCCAGTTATGCAGTCAGAGTGAGGGATAGTGGATGCCTGGGTGCTTCACTGGTATTCACAAAACGTTTAAAGACTGAGAGGAAAGCCTCCAAAATTCTGGTCAGATCTTGTCTGCAGATGATTTGTAGGAAGATATGAGCAAGAATCATGCACAATAAGTATTTTTGTATGGAATGAGATCCCCTACATTGAATTGAGTATATCCGTGCACTCATGGGGATGCATTGAAGTATTAAAAGATCGTGGTAATGGGTAAAGAATGCCACAGGGGAAAAATGTCACTTGCCTCCTGGGTCAAAGTACCTACAAAATATTTTCAAGAGAATACTTATAATGGAATGTAAACTTTGTTCAGAGGGTAAAATTTCAAAGATGTGGATCCCCCATGCCTGAAACGCTCTCCTTCCTCATCTCTGTTTCCTGATTTGCCTTGCTTTTTTCAGGTCCAAGCTCAAAATTCACCTTCTACATGAAGTCTTTCCTGATGATCCCTCTTAATGCCAGCGGCCTTCCCTTTGTTAATTTCTTTCCCTTGTTGACATATATTCTCTAATTATCTTGATGTCCATAACTGTTTGCATGTTTTTCCTCTCGATGAACTGTGAGCACTTTTAGAGCACGAGCTGTTTTTTTCCACTTTCTTTTTATTTCCAGAACTTAGCACAGTTCCTGGTACATATTAGACAATTAATAAATGCTTGTTGATTTGACTTGACTTGGATCTTTGAGGTCTCACTGATATAGGAGATGATGAAATTTAAGATGTGACCGTGCTGATGTATAGCTGAAATTCAGTGGAGAAAGAAGTTATATAGGTTGAAAAATTGTGTGTTCAGGATTTCAGAGACAGTACTGACAATATTGATGATCAGTATCAACGTTGAAGTCCCTGGCCACATTGACAGGAAATGTGGTAAAGAAAATGATAGTGAATCAGGTGCTAAAGTCTTTTAAAAAAAATTGCCAGAGTGACACAGAATTTAGATGATGACAGTAACAAGGATGGCAAGAAGGTGGGATTAAGGGATTGCATAGTTTTCAAAGAAGTAAAAATATAATAAAGGTAGAGGAATTTCCTGGATGAGGGGAGTAATGACTATGCCAGGCTTACCCAACATTGTGTTAGTAACCAGCTCTCTAGGGAAAAAAAAAGTATCCTTGATGCATTTTAAAATTTAATATGCATTATTTTCCATTACCTTCTTAAGCCTAGACAATCAACAGAACAATAAATCAAACCCTGATTTGTAGTGTTTGTTGATTTCTGATATGTAAATGCTCTCACTGAACATTTAACAATCAGCTCTCCTGACTCAGTTTGAGCCAACTCTAGCACACCCCTAGGCATACCTCTTGCTATCTACAACAGAGAACCAGAGAAGGATTGACCTTCAGGAGAAAGGATGTTGTAAGCGACATGATATCTTCATGGAAAGTTAGGATTCATTTAAAACAGGGATATGAAAGGATTACTGATAAAAATAAGATTTAGAGCATATTAGAGAGTGATTTGCCATAATAAGTGCTTAAAAATACTTGCTGACTGCCTGAGGTTACAAAGAATGCAGTGGAATAGCACTGGAAATAGACATTATCTCAGGTTAGATTTGTCCTGGTGGGGAGTGAGGCTGAATTGTACAAGAATGAGAGTTTAGAGTAAAGCATCATGGGCATGTAGCTCGCATCTAAGTAGGTAAGATTAGATAACTGGGATTGGGAAAATAGCACAATCAGAGGAAGATTGAAATCACATGACAGTAAAGACAGGGAATGTTGAATTGGCCAGATTTGAATAAGTCAAGTCAATCCAACAAACATTTATCAAGTTTGTACTATGTGCCAGGCACTGTACTAAGCACTAGCTATCCAAAGGAAAAAAGAAAGGTAAAAAAGGTTCTGCTTTCAAGAAGCTCATGGTCTAATGGTGGAAAGAACATATAAACAACTAGGTACAAACAAGCTATATACAGGATAAATTGGAGGATACATTGGAGATAGTCTCAGAAAAGGCACTAAGGTTAATGAGGATTAGGAAAAGCTTTTTGAGAAAGTGGATCATTAGTTGAGATTTGAAGGAAACCAGGGAACCAGGAGGTAAAGATGAAGAGAGAGGGAGTTGTACACATGAGAGGAACTCCAAGAGAATACCTCAATGCCATGTTCTGTACAGAACATAGAATGCTGTACTGTCTATAGAAATTCTCTACCTCCTATCCCAACCTCTTTGGACTCTACCAGAGGTGATGGGGCTTCCTGGGAGAGAGGAGACTGTATTTCTTGCTTGAGGAAATAGAACAACCTGAATCAACAACCTCTAAACAATCAATGAACATTCTGGATTTCCCTTATGCATGAGTGAATCCTGTCAGTCCAGCAGAAAGAAGAATAGCACATGAATAAATTTGTGGAATAGGGTGGGTCACAGAGGCCATGGGGTGATTGGAAGCAGTAGGTTATGGGAGAATAAATGGAGACTGGGGACCATAGCTTGTGAATGAAGTAATGGGAGAACAGGTCAGCCAGTTATATAAGCTGGTACTGCCTCTAGCATAGGAATAGGACTAAGACTAATGTGTATGTATGGGGGTAGGAAGAAATAGACTGTATATAAAGACATGAAAACTCTCATAGTCTGTTCTCTTTCATTTAACATATCTCTTGAGTATGTAACTGTGCATCAAATATGGACCAGCATGAGTTCCCAATAGATTAAGTAAACTTATAGATATTCATGTTTTGTGTATACATGCCCATGAATGTGAATTGATGGCCACTGGAGTAGAGGCAAAACTACTCTTTGTTGATGAAAAATGTTCCTAGAAGATATGGATATTTTCCCAGATTCTTTTAGGAAAAAAAAAAGACAATCTACAAACACATGGTTGTTTCTTTTGATAACAATTTTCTCCCATGTTTTTATGAGAATGGCATTTGGCCATTTTCAATATGTTTTGATAAATAAGGCGGGGGGGGGGGAGATGTGAAAAATCAGTAGATTGCAGCTTGTGGCTGAGGCTTCTAGATAGTTTAGGTGGATGACTTTGAACTCCCTTGGCACTGAGGAGTTGAAAGAAATTACTTCCCTCCACCAGAAGGTACTTCTGCCAAATTTAACTTGTACATTTCTAAATCTCTTACATATTTTAAAGGATTAAAGTTAAAGATGAGATTAAAAACTCTCCTGGGCTTCAAAGGAAGAACCAGCTTCTCCACAGAACACAACTGACAGCCCCTCCCCCCTTTATGGTTTGGGAAATAGGAGGAGGGAAGACTATTCAGGAAGTTTTCTTTTAGCTTTTAACCCCTTGTTTTCCATTTAGGGTCCATCTGAGATAAACTTGGTCTGGCTTAGGAAACATGGGTGTGTTACTTCTTTTTGACATTAACCTAAAGCAACAGTTAACAGCTTGATACACAATACTTGCCTGTCTTTGAACTTGGCTCTGATTCTTGAGTCCTTAAGAGTGTTGTTAATTCAACATGTTGTGGCAGAATTAATTGTGTTGCCATAACATCAACTTTCCCCTAATAAATTTTCCTCTGTAGAGATTTCGACACTTCAAAGATGAGACAGCACACTTTTTGCTCACCAGATGATGATAAGGTTTCATGAATGCAATGGAGCCAATGATTATTTCTAAACCAACGTGTAATTATGAGGACACAATGGGAGAACTTTCAACATGCTCACAAGTGGCAGAACTGGATTGGAGCAAGAATGTCATGTCGGGGTTGAGGTTCAAAGTTAGCAGCCAGAGTTTCCCACTCTGCAGCTGCTATAATTACACAACTCCGTAAATTGGAATCATTTATCTTCTGCCAACTGTGGTAATTAATTTTCTCTTCAGTCAGTGTAGGGGGGATTGATCTTCCTTTTATGAAAGTCTTTCTCACGCAAACACTATATTCCTCTGTACTTTCCGTGCTGGGGAAAGGAAGGTTGTCCTCCTGCAGAACTGGAGTCTCAGCTCTTACCCCATGTGTCTGTGTCTAATACAAGTCAGAACTAAGTTTATTGATGAGTCTCCCCTCCCCCCTCTCCCTTGAGCAATCCAAAGCTTGTCAAAGTATAGACTGATTGGAATACTCAAATTATCTATAGCCCAGTTCAAATGTAACATAAAAGAGTAGTCTGCAAATATAGGCAGGTAGGTACATGTTAAATGCCCCAGCCTGGCTACAGAGATATAGGAAAATGACTGCGCATGGGCTTATTGTTTTGTTTTGTTTTAGAAGAAAATAAAAGAAGTCTGGAAAATTAAAATCTATGATATCTGAAGATTTCATTTACATCTGGTTGTAAATTGTGTATGCTTTTGTGTGATTTGGTGAACGCCATAATCCCAAATAGTACCTAGTGGTTTCAAACTATGAAATTAGCTTGTAAAAGTGCGTAATGTAAAGCTCAAGAACAGCTGAGGGACTGGGAGAATCTTAGGATCATTGATTTAAGGCTGGGAGCCATCTTCAAGGCCACAGAGTTCAACATACTCATCATAAAGACAAGGAAAGTGAGGTTAGGTGATTTGCTCAAGGTCGCAAAGGTAGTCTGGTTCGTAAGATTATAGACCTAGGCTAAAAGGTATAATAGTAGTCGTACGGTCCAGACCTCTCATTTTATAGATGAGGAAACTGCAATTCAGAGAAGCTGTGACTTGTTTAAATTCACACTGGCAAGTAGAAGAGTCAGTATTTGAACTCAGGACCTAAGACTCCAAGTGCAGTACTCTTTCCACTTACCCAAGCTTTCTCTTAATTGAATTACATAAAACTGGGTCTATTAACTCTAAACATTTGTTTGCCCAAATTGTCGTCTTTTAGTCTTGCTTGTCTACCTTTTTACATAGTCTCAATTTCCCCCAAAGTATGATAAGGCAGAACCAATTGAGAAACAGGTAGCTCTTATGACTGAAATAATTTAATTTGTTGAGACTTACCCATTTACACATTGCTGAAAGGTTTTCTTTCCAGGTAATTCATGGTAATAGACTATCCTATCATAAGTTTTGCTGGATTTGTTTTTTGAATAGTGAAATTCTCTTGATATATTAATAAAATGTCTCAAGGGATGAGTCAGACAGGAACCAATAAATGACAAGGCTTCTCCTAAGGAGTTTGGGTCAACAGTACTACTAAGATGGGAGGTTATTTTGTGAATGGATTTGAGGAGGACAGGCGAGTTTGGAATTAGATGGAGACAGTTTATAGATGCAAGAAAAGTAGATCTGAATCATCAAGGACAACAGAGGGAAATACACAAGAAAGGAAAGCATACACACAAATGTACAGACATGTTATTTTAAGATTATATTGTTTCTGGCAGAACAGAACTAACAATTCCCAGTAGTCTTGGCAAACCCCATAAAACATGCACTAGGTTGAACAATATGAATGATATCCTAAAATTAACCTTCTAAAGATAAATTTAGTTGTAGGTGGTAGAAAGAAGAGATGTTGAGGAGAGATCTTGCACATCAGAATGTAAGAATTTTGGGGAGAGAAACAAGAGGATGCTGCCCCATAGGTGGAAGCCAGAGATCCTGAGGCACCTCTGGCTATTCCTAGGGAGCCTATCATGAAGAAAGGAAGCAGCCTTCCATTGGGCCAGGCTAGGGGGAGATCATTTGGAGTGCAGTTTGGGATCAGTGAGCCCTGGTAGTTTCCTATTTTATCTAATTACACTGGCTAACTGGGTGCTAATTCATTTATTTTTAACCTTCTAGATAAGGTGAAAATTCTGTCAGCACTTGCTCACCTCCCCCTAGTTATGGCTCTACTTTTGGTCCCATTTGGCTTAGCACCATACAATTTTAGAGATGAAAGGTGCCTTAGAGATCGTCCGGTCCAGCGGTTCTAAAATATTTTGTAGTTGTAGAACTTTTTAATCTAAATAAAATTTGGTGGAGTCCTCACAGTAAAACCTTTAAAATATTTTTAATATCTATGATTTTATGGTTCTAAGGAAACCATTTTTTAAAAAAGACTAATTTTGGAGAAGTTAATATTTCTAAAATAATTTTATTTCTCATCTAAGAGTAGTACTATACAAACAACTCAGTGTGAAAATATGATCATTTGCTATCAACCATTGTAAGATCCTTCACAACAGTTTTCATTTTACCCCATTTTTTGGGAAGGGGATAATTTTAGTTCATCATCTTTTCACCTAAACTATTAAAGAGTCTTGTTTTTTAAGTTCCCTGCATTTTTTGCAGCTGTGTTTATAATTTTGATAGAATTTTTGGTAACATAGCATGTATTAGAAGTAAACATAAATTGAAAAATATGATCATCATATTTTTATTTTCTCAGTGCAACATGTTGCCTATAATAAATTCAGCAGGGAGTACAAACCCTTTTGATCCTAGATTTGATTCTCATTGACTGAACCACATTCACTTAAGGAAAACAATTTCTTTCCCTTCAGAGGTGGGGAACCTGTAGCCTCGAGGCCACATATGGCCTTCTAGGTCCTCAAGGGTGGCCCTCTGACTGAGTTTAAGTTTTACAGAACAAATCCTTTTACTAAAGGGATTTGTTCTGTCAAGTTTGGATTCAGTCAGAGGGCCGCCCTTGAGGACCTAGAGGGCCACATTTGGCCTTGAGGCCATAGGTTCTCCACCACTGCGTGGTCCCATGGCACCTAAATTTCAAAAATTCAGAAGTCCATTTGATTGGTGCACACACCTGTCTGCCCCTGCAATCCTAGCATGGAAGAGGGGTGCTGCTTAACTGCCCCAAAGTCTAACAATTCATTTTGGGTGTACTGCCACAAATCTAAGGCCAACTAATATCAGCAGGAAAAGACAGGAATGTTTATTCCCATTTGTCATTTCTTTCTCCTTTTTCCTTTAGACTCTTCATTCCCTCTGTATGATGACTCTGAAGTCCTCCAGACAGTCACTGGATGTCCTGCACTGACAATTACTTTGGAAATCATATTTCAATGCATTCCCTATGGTTCTTAAACTTGTTTTGTGGGTATTTATTTCATTACCAGAGTCTTATTTGAGCCTTTTCTTTTTTTCCTTATCCTCCTGAGTTCTCACCAATTATCCATAATTAGAGTTGGCACATGCACACACACACACACACACACACACACACACACACACACACACACACATATATATGTATATATATGTATATATATGTATATATATACATACACATACATATATGTCTATATAACATGCATACACACAGTCAATAAAAGAATATAAATGGATACTGATTTTTCACACATGCTTTATAGAAACATTATAAAAATCAGCTCATTGTTCATCATGTATATTGTTGGGTGAATTCTAGACAAATTAGATGATAGCTCTCTGCTGACAAGATTGGTTTTGGCCAGTTGATTATTTTCCTTGTCTGTTGAGTGTACATGAATTGTTGTACATGACTGTACATGAACTGTTGAATGTTCCACATGTGTAGCATATCAGGCATATTTATTGTGTGTTTGTGTGTGTCACTGCATTTTTTTTAAAACTTATAGACCTCCTAGAGCTGTACTCCAAGACTCCATGGACTACAATTTGAGAAATGTTTGTCTAATCCAACCTCTTACCCAAGTCACATGACTAGCTAGAGGCAGAGCTCAGATTCAAATGTAATGGCTCTGATTGCTGGTGTATTTCCCTTTTTAATATGTTATACTGCCTCTCTATAATTTAATAATTACACTTGCAGCCAGTGAGGATTCAATGACATAGACATTCTTGTTATTCTCACACATGACCCTCCATCTCAAAGCTCTGTGCATGTTCATTGGCTTTCCCCCATTCCTGGAAAGTTCTCTCTCCACCTTCACTGTCTAGCTTTCTTTAAGACTCAATGTTAAAACTGCCTTCAGCAAGAGGTCTTTCCCAGTCCCTACTCCCTCTCCCTAACCTCAACTAATACGTCTTTCCCTCTGAGATCAATTCTCACTTATGCCTCTCATATATTTTGTATGTACTTAATTATTTGCATTTTGTCTTCTCCACTAGAATGAGCTCCTTTAGACTAGGGATAATGTTTTTGTCTTTTTGTAAATCTAGCACTTAGCACAGTGCCTGGCGTATAGCAAGGCATAAATGCTTGTTGATCAACTGCTTGTTATATACACTCCACCAGCCCTAGCGATGTTATACCAACTACGACTCTTCAATGACTAAGGCTTTGTGATTGCAATAACAGATTCCTCTCTGGTAGCTATTGCAGCATTCACAGTGGAAATACTATACAAAGATTCTTTTAAACTCTAAATAAACATCAGCATTCTCTTTTCTATGCATTCCATCTAAAAACATACTCCATGGAAGATTCCCAGCTGCTCTAGGGAGAGTAAATACTTTCATAGATTAGAAGCTGACCTCATAGAAAGGGCATTTCAAATTCCCTCCATTAATAAAAGCTGGGATACTCTAGGAAGTTAAGGTGTTCTCTGAACCTTCTAGTGCTTCTGTAAAATTCCTACCAGGATCAGAGGAACTTACAGGAATTCAAGTTTTGAGATGAGGATTAATTACTTCTTTCAACAAGAGGAAACCCAAGGAAATAAGACAGTTTAGCACCCTCTTGACCTCTGAACTCTGGGAATGAGGAATTCATTTGCCTTGGAGGTAGGAGTGTTCAATTGAGCAAGAATTTGTCTTTTCGTGGCAGTTGTACCAAGACATGACACAGCCCACATCTTCCTTCCTCTTCCTACAACCTAAAACCATTTCCCTGTACCCTCTTCAAAGTTCAAGCTTACTTTCTTACCCCCTATGGGGTCACAGTTAGCAAAGGACTACAAAATGCAGGACAAGGGAATCCACAGACCATGGAGAAGAAAAAAACACACTCCCTCAACAAGCAACCTCCATGATAGTGCCTGGAGAAAAAGCCTTAGCTGCCCTACCCTACTTACAGCACTGGCACCATGCCTTTTATTTGCTCCAAGGAGATTCTTGTCCATATCCTGTAAATCCTTCATATGTGAGCCACACCATGCTTTGGATGTATTCCTCTGGTCTTTTGACTATCTCAAGGCTATCACACAAGACTCAAGCTGTCTATCCATTATCCCTCACTCTTGCTACATGAATGACCTACATTCTTTTCTTCTCGTACTTGTCTCTGATTGTTTCTCTTACATCGCTGCTTGCATGAAAATCATCATTAGCAATATACAAACACCTAATTAGAACTTTCCTTCTTCTTCTCTTTGGGTAACCTGTGATTTTCATACTTCCAAAATTGTGATATTTCATAATTCAAGGCCATATAGCAGTACCAAGTGAATATTGAAGTTTAAAAGGTGAGCTTTTGTGGCGTGAATAGAGAAGGGCCAACAATTCAGTCCACTCTCACTCCCTTATCCAGTTATGGGTCCAGTTTGTAATGATGATGATAGCTAGCACTTGATAACAATGATAATACCTAGCATTTATACAGTACCTATTATGTGTCAGGTACTGTGCTAAGCACTTTATAATTATCATCTCATTTGAGCCTCACAACAACCTTGGGAAGTAGTTACTATTATTATCCCCATTTTACAGATGAGGAAACTGAGGCAGGTAGAAGTTATGTGATTTGCCAGGGTCACAAAGCTAGAAAATGTCTTAGGTCAGATTTGGACCTGTGTTCCTGTCTCCTGACCCAGTGCTCTAACCATTACACAACTAGCTATGTCCAAGCACTTATACAGTGATTTAAATTTTGTGAAACACTTTATACATATCATCTCATTTTATCTACCTGTATCAGGATATATGTATATATTGGTAGACCATCTCAATGGGCTTCCTATTTAGATCCATGTCATAATTTGGACAATATATATTTTCCATCCCTATATTTTTCCATCAGTGTGGATAGTTAAACTGAGTTTGGATTTTAATGAGGAGTCTTTTTCATGTTTTGGGCTTTGATTCAATGCCCAAATCCATGTCCTTTGAAATGGATAAAAAAATTAAGACATGGGAAGGACAACATATATTACAATGGCAATCATATACTTTTTAGTGTTACTGCACAAATATTGAGACTGGTTTTAGAAATATTTTTGCTTTCCTTTGCTTCAAAGAGCAGCTTTTGACCAGAAAAGTTTGTCACTGTGTTTTACTTTGATACCTTAAATATATCTTTGTGTTGCAGTTTGATATAGTTAAGGCACATCAAGCATGTTAATTAAACTAAGTTTATCAGAAGAAAACAGTCTGACTAGAAATAGTAAAAATTCTTTGAGTTTCAGAGGCAAGAGTATAATACATTTTCTTTGGTATTCATTTCATATAGTGACTTAGATTGATTTGTATTTCAAGTTCTTAATCCTTCCCTTCTTTTATTTATGTGATGGGTGCTTGTGGTTTTGGTATTTGATGTTTATATAGATTGTGATGAAGGTTAGATACTATTCTGCAGTTACATAATCTATAGCTGGCCACAGACAGCTCTTCTAATTAGAAAAGACAAATATTCAAGCTTATTTCGACTCTGGACACATGCTTTGATTTTTTGTCAGTCTAAGATGGTAAAAAAAAAAAACATGGTAAAATGATTTCATCTTGTTTTGCTTTATTAGTAACTTTCTGTGGGAAAAGAGGGGAAAAAACCCTCCACTAAATTGGGGATCTGGGTAACTCGGCATCTCTGGGTGGAACAAAGGAAGAGAACAGAGGGGCTAATTGTTTAATTAGTAAATGTCTGCTTGGTTAATGATATATTAATGAGTTTTTAAGACCGTCATATCATTTACCATAAAAGACCCATGTGCCTATCCCTGGATGTACTGTATAATTAAGTAATGTGGCCCAGAGGAGTTAATCATTTAAAGCCTTGTCAGCTTTCTCCAGTTTGCTGTTATAAGATCAAGCAGGCTGGGCACATGCCAGGTAGGATCAGTGTGGAAGGTGATGCTGAAATATATTGCCATTTTGTAAGATTTATTCAATATTTGATTATTTCTGCCCCAAAGCTGGTTATTTTTTCCATCCACAAGTGGAAGGCATCTTAATGTGCAATAATTTTACCCTTGGCATCCCAGTAGTTGGTAGTGAAACTGGCAATTGACAATTTATTGAATATAGGATAGCTCCTTCATAGGCTGTTTTAGAATCTCTTCCAAAAGGATATGTTATAATGGAAGATTCTGGAGTTCTAGAAAACATGTGATGATGCCATCTGGGGCATCTACATATGGAGGGTACAACTTATTCATAGCTAATCTCATCCAGTTAAAAGACAAAAGATAAAGGGATGACTTCCTAGTCATGCTGTGACCTTTGAACTCTAACATAATCCATTGTAGAGAGAGCATGGTATTATTGAAAGTATACTAGAGTAGGATCCAAGAGGTCTGGTCTGTAGTCCTGGCTCTGCTACTAGCTATCTGTGTAAAAGAACAAATGAGTAAAAAAGCATTTATTAAACACTATTAAGCACTATGCTACATGCTGGGGATGCAAAAACAAAAATGAGACTATTGATGCCCTCGAGGAATTTAAGTTTAATAATGGGAGATAATACATTTAGGGGAGAGATAGCCAGAGAATAATATGTTGGTCTGAGGAATCACAGGAACTATGAATGGAACCAGAGGCAGGGGTGTCTTAGAGCCATCTCCTACTAGCTTTCTGCAGAATAGTATCTAACCTCCATCAGAATCTATATGTCCACCAGCATGATTATCAAATTTTTAGCATGAGCATGTACACCTCAGATGCTGGCAAACACTACAATTCGGAGCCAATTTATCATTTTATTGATATCAAGACATAAGGAAGTCATGGAGAAAATGTTAATACTGCAAATTAAATGTAAGAGTGTATTCTGTATCCATTTTTGGTTTTGTTTTGAGAACAGGTTGTTAAACATGGGCCAGCATACCCTTGGTTGTTTGCCATGTACTTTCCAGTGTAAGCATGGGCAAAAAATTTCATCTTTCTGGTCCTCCTTTCTCTGATTTGTAAATGAAGACACTGAAAGGATGATCTCTCAGGTACTTTTTCAGCTCTAAAATTATGTAAGTCTATTGTTTTTCCATGGCAATCATCTAAATCAGAATTCTTTTAGTCACCCATTTCAGCCTATCAGTCAACAAGCATTTATCAAGTGCTTATTATGTGTCAGGCACCGTGTTAAGCACTAGAAGGTTTTCTTTTAAGACAAGAATTTTTTCCCTACCCTTAAGGAGCTCATATTCTAATGAGGGAAATAACATGCAAATAATTACATATATACAAGCTCTCTTACCCTCCATATTCTCTTTTTTAAAAAATAAAATGTTTCCTCTGAGTTTATTACTTTAAAAAAAGTTAAAGCAAACAATCTTCAACCAGTCATGGCTCCACTTCCTCCCTTTCCTCACATTCTCTAAACTTTCTATAGTCCCTACTCACAAAACTTTATCTGATTTCATAGAAAACAATCTATACAGGGATAAAGGTGAGGAAAAGGGTAGAAAGTAACAGTATCATCTAAGCTCCACCCAGTGAGACAGAAGAATTTCATTGCCCAAAATTTCTCTAGTGAAGAGATCCCATACTGAGTGGAAGTTCAGAGAATCCAACTGAGTGGATGTAGGGAAAGAGAAAGGAGGGAAGGAAGAAAAACGGTGTGAGAGTAAGCAAAGGTCCACTCTATTTCATACTCAGAATGACTGATAGGAGAGAGGGAAAAGCAGGTGAAGCAGTGGGTATCTTGCTAAAGATATTTCTCAGATCTTCTCGAAAATCGAAACATCACCTATGATCTCATTGGTGTATCGGTCCATTGGTCCTATTAGAAAAGGAAGCACCACCACCACCACCACCAACAGTTGCTGAAGGTGAGGAAAGGTTTGGAGGGCACCACTAATAGACAAGAATGAAGTCAAGATGGTGTCCTTTTTCAGAACCATCCCCAGCTCCCAAGAACCACAGTTCTCAACAGAACCACAAGCAATACCTGAAGGGGGCAATTTGTGGGTGAACAGCACCAGTTAGGTTTCTGTTACAAGTCACTTATCAGAGGAAAAATAAGTAAAGGGATACACATTAAAATTATACACCCCCCCTCAAAAGAGGAAAAGGTAGATAATGAAGATCAATTATTAGAAAACCTCCCAGAACACTACTGATGTGGAATGCTGCAAATACTGAGAGATGTGATCCATTTGATGATTCATTTGTGTAAGTGATTTTCTCTGTTGTAAAATGGGGTTTAGGGAAGGTGTTACTGGAAAATGGAAGTAGTATAAAAACAAAAAGTATTAATAAAACTTAAAAAAGAAAATTCTACTCTTCTACCCCTCTCTTTCTGTCCTCCCAAACCCCCACATAGGGGAGGGGTCAGGTCAGGTTTAAGTGCCTTCCTCAGCTGGAGGTGTTGGGCAGAACACCTCAGAGAACAATAGGGCAATGGGCTTCCAGAATAGAAAAGATCCACTGGAGTATTATTGGTAGAAGGCACAGTTTTGCAAGAGGCACATTCACTCTTGGGTGGTAAAAGGTACAAAGATTCTCATAGTGGCAGTAGCCCTTTGAGAAGCATCTGCAGACAAAGCAGTTGATTTATCAGTTCTATCAACTTCCTAGACTCCATCCTTGAACTGAGGCATGTTCTTAGGCCAGGGATATTCTTAGATGGATGGTGACTACTCATCTCTCTGAGGTTTTCTATCCATCGGAAGGACCATTCCTGGCATTGTCCCTGGAGCCTGTTCTCCACCCAGACTGTGGATCCTCCTAGGCCCAATGGCTATGTAGGGTCAAGCCCTGGGTCCTGGGATCCCTCTTATTGGGCATTTTCCCCAGAAGAAAAGTGGGAGTCTCAGAAGTAGTGAAATCACTGGTCCCCTTAAGCCCTGAGGACCTCTGTGGAAGACTGGATCAGGGCCACCAAACTTTTCATTTGCTCTGGGGGGAGGGCCCAAGGAAGCTAGGTGGACTTCACATACATACTTTCTTCAGAGGAAAGTCTCACCCTCCATATTCAATATGTTTACAAGTTCCTGGACTACTGTAATAGCCATCTGGCTGGTCTTCTGCCCTCAAGTCTATACCTGAAGTCATTCAACTATCAAATTAATCTTCCTAAGACAAAAGTCAAGTCATTCCCTTATTTGATCAACTCCATTAGCTCTCCATTATCTCTTATATCAAATATAAAATCCTGTTTGACTCTTAAAGTCATAGGAAAGGTTTATCTTTCCAGTCTTCTTACAACGTGTTCCCTTATATATACTCTATGATTCAATGACATTTGGCCTCTTTGCTTTTCCTCACAGAAATCTTCCAACTGCAAGTATTTTCACTGGCTGTCATTCATACTTGAAAATTCTCTTCCTTTTCCCTTCTGCTTCCTCCCTTCACTGGCTTCTTTCAAAGTTCAGCTAAAGTCCTATCTTCTGCATGGAGTCTTTCCTACCTCCTTAACTTTAGTGCCTTCTCTCTCAGACTATTTACAATTTATTCTATATATATTTTATTTGCATGTTGCCTCCCCCATTAGACTGTGAGCTCTTTGAGTAGTAGGGACTTAGCATGGTGCCTGGCACATAGTAGGTGCTTAATAAATGCTTATTGACTTAACTTATCTTATAAGACCTACCCCCAAGAACCCAAGTCTTCTTTTTTTTTTCTTTTTTGGAGGGGGGAAAATCAAGGCAATTGGAGTTAAGTGACTTGCGCAAGGTCACACAGCTAGTAAGTGTGTCAAGTGTCTGAGGCTGGATTTGAACTCAGGTCCTCCTGACTCTGGGGCCAGTGCCATCTAGCTGCCCCTAAACCCAAGTCTTCTTAACTCCAAATCCAGAGATCTTACATCTCCACAATAAATTGATATCTCACCTCTAATTCCTGATTCTGTGTCCAAAAGCCATGGAGCTCCCTTGAGCTTCTTGAAATCCCATAGGCCTGCTGGTATAAAGTATGATTCTTTGAGTGATTCGCAGCCCTACTCCCTCTTGAATTATTCTAATCCCTAATTTCCTTTTTCTGAGTGCTTTATTTATGTGATTCATCTCTGTTGGGTCTGGCCACTATTATTCTGTCCCTTGTCAGTCAGCCTCTATCCATTATACAACAAGCGTTTTCCCAGACCTATATTTCTGTGCACTTATAAAAATAACTTTTGTCCCAAGTAGAAAAGGGATATTAATTACAATAGTCATATAATTGGGGAAGGGAGCCATTTTATCACAGTAGGCTACCCAACCTTTAATAAAAAAATACCTGTTTGGAGTACTGTGAACAATGAAAATTATATTTATAATTCATTTTAAAAGCATAAATCCCTGCGTGCAGCCAATTTAATGTTTATCATCCAATTTAATCTCAACTGTCAGTAACAATGTGAGACTATCCTATAAATCCCTTTAGTTTAGAATGAAAATTTCTTTCCCTCTCTTCCTTTGTTGGTTCCCCTTCCTTTTTTGGGGAGGGGGTATCAACTTAGCATAGAATATTGCAAATATTATGAATATTTTTCTCATCTGAATTCATATGTGACATCATAGATTTACATCTGGAAGGTTCTTTAGCAGACCATGTAGATGACAGATTCAGAACTAGAAGGAACTTCAAAAGTCACCTGGTTCAATCCTCTCATTTTACAGATGAAGGATCTGAAGTTACTAGAGTTTAATTGACCAGTCATACAGCTAGTAAACAGAAAAGTTGGGCTAACAGATCCTTGCCGCCTATCTCTAATCTAGTACTCTTTGTACATTCATATTCATTTATTCTTATTAATAGGAAAACCCTGCTTATGATTCATTTATATATTTCCTAGGAAATATTTAGTTGGTTTCGTTGTGCAGTTCCTCTAACCTGAGCCCCCAGATCACATCAAATCAGAGCTGGGACTAAAGATAAGCTGCTACCAAGGGCACAACACAAAAAGGTCTGTAAAAATGACAATTTTTAATACATATGCACTGGATGTATGAGTCTAAAAACCCTGCTCCTGTGGCAGGTGGGTATTTATTTTGTGATATCTTATCAAATACATTAAAGGGAAGGCTCAAAGTACCCAGTGGATAGTATCCACAAATGGAGACAATTTTGAAATTCAGAAGGTGGATGATTTTTTAAAAACTTTCCTGAGTTATAGAAATGCCTTTTTTCTGGCCCTTTTTCTGGCTTCCCTAGAACAATTCACTAAAACAAAACTGATTTTTTTTAGTTCCACTAATCTGAAAGAGAGCTTCATTTTTTGGGCAAGCAAAGTTCTTACAGCACATGATGGAAAAACATTTAATTTTCATAATTTCACTTTTAAGCAAACTTGAAATCTCAGGTCAATTTATTCAAAGAACACTATGATTTTTTTTTTTTAAGGATAAGGTGCTTAAATAAAAGTTTGTCAAATTTCGGTAGTTTATTTCTTAAACGTTTTTTAGGGTAGGATAACAGATTGGTTTTCTTGTTCATAATACTTGGAACTGAAGGAAACTTCAAATATCATAGGATTATAGGTTTAGAGCTAGAAAGGACCTCAGAAAGCAGTTAGTCCAATCCCTTCATTTTACAAATGAATAAACTAAAACAGTGGAAATTTAAATAAATCTGGGCAACACTTGGGCTTCACTTTCACTTGAACTAAACAAAGGAGAGTAGAATACATGCACATACAAACACATTAACACAGAGTATTGGGAATAAAAATACATTCAAATTAAAAGAAAATATGAGGGAATGGGGACAGAGGAGGAGAAAACAAGAAGGAAAGAAAAAATTAAGGAAGCAATTAGTCGTAATTGTGGATCAGGAATGGGGGAAGAGAACAAGCATTTATTAAGCCCTTACTATGGGCTAGGCACTGTGCTATGTGCCTTACAAATATTATTTCCTTTGATCCTCACAACAATCCTGTGAAGAAGATGCCATTACTATCCCATTTTTATAGCTGAGGAAATGGAAGCAGATGGAGGTTAAGTGACTTGTCCAGGGTCACAAAACTAGTGCATGTCTGCTGCTGGATTTGAACTCAGGCATTCCTGACCCCAGTGCTCTATCCATCATGCTACCTAGCTGCTTTACAAAGAGAGGTTTTAAGGGAAAGTGAAGAAGAGTACTTGTGTTTGAGGTCTGAATGGAAGAAGGGACAGGTGAGAAGAAGCAGATTGCATTAATCATAAAACATTGGTGCTCAGCAAAATTCATCTTCTTTGTAAAAAGAAGTCAGGGAAGGAAGGGGTATAAGAGAATAGGATAGAGAAAAATACAAAATCAGTGAATATATCTGTAATTGGAAATGGAGAAACATCCACAAAATGCAAGAAAATAGCAGACTGGATTAGAAAGCAGAATCCAAAAATAGGTTGTTTACAAGAAATACACTCGAAACAGAAAGAGACACAGAATTAAAATAAGGGACTGGAGCTGAATCTATTGTTTCAGTTGAAGTGAAAAAGACAAGGATAGCAATCATGATCTCAGAGGAAGCAAAAGCGAAAATAGATCTCATTAAGAGAGATAAATAGTTTTCCCAGCAATTTTTGTCAAATGTTAAACTCTTATCCCCAAAGCTTGAATCTTTGGGTTTATCAGACATGAAATTACCTGATCATTCACTGTTGTATATTGTGTACCTAATCTATTCCACTGATCTACCACTCTATTTCTTAGCTAGTACCAGATTGTTTAGATACTACCACATGGAAATTCGGAACTGCTAGGCCAACTCCTGTCACATGTTCTTCATTGATTCCCTAATTATTTTTAACCTTTTGTTCTTCCAGATGAATTTTGTTTTTAGCCCTATAAAATTATAGCACTGAATGAATAAATTAACTTAGGCAGAATTGACATTTTTATTATATTGGCTTTACCCACTCATGAGCAACTAATATTTCCCCAATTGTTTAGATCTGTCTTTATTTGTGTGACAGGTACTTTGTAATAGTGTTCATATAATCCCTGGTTTTGTCTTGGCAGATAGACTCCCAAGTATTTTATGTTGTCTGCAGTGATTTTAAATCTCTATCTCTTCTTGCTGTTTGGTAATATATGGAAATATTGAAGAATAGTGGTGATAATAGACATCCTTGCTTCACTCCTGATATTATTGGGAAGACTTCAAGTTTATCCCTGTTACAGATAATGCTTGTTTTTGGTTTTAGATACTACTTATCATTTTAAGTAAGGCACCATTGATTCCTATGCTTTCTGGTGTTTTTAATAGGACTGGGTATTGTATTTATCAAGCTTTTTCTGCATTTATTGATATGAACATATGATTTCTGTTGTTATTGATATGATCAGTTATGCTGATAGTTTTCCTAATATTGAACCAGTCCTACATTCCTACTATAAATCCCATCCGGTCATAGTGCGTGATCTTTTTGATATATTGCTACAATCTCTTTGCTGGTATTAAGATTTTTGCATCAATATTCATTAAGGAAATTAGTCTATAGTTTTCTTTCTCTGTTTTGCTGTTCTTGGTTTAGATATCAAAATCATATTTGTGTCATAAAAGAAACTTGGCAGGATTCCTTCTTTACTTATTTTTTAAAATTGTTTATATAATATGGGGACTAATTGTTCTTTAAATGTTTGGTAGAATTCACTTATAACTCTATCTGGTCCTGAGTATTTTTTTCCTTAGGGAGTTAATTGATGGCTTATTCAATTTCTCTTTCTAAGACAGAATTATTTAAGCATTCCATTTCCTCTTTTGCTAATCTGAACAGTTTACATTTTTTGTAAATATTCATCCGTTTTACTTAGTTTGTCAGTTTTACTGGCATATAATTGTGCAAAATAACTTTTAATAATTTAATAATTTTTAATAATTGCTTTAATTTTATCTTGTGTTTCAACCTTTTCATTTTTATACTGGTAATTTGCTTTTCTTTCTTTTTTAAATCAAATTAACCAATGAGTTTTTTGGTTTTGTTTTTGTAAAACTTTATTTTATTTTCAATTTTATTACTCTCTCCTTTGATTTTCAGGATTTGCAATTTGGTGTTTAATTGAGAATTTTTAATTTGTTCTTTTTAATTAGTCGCATGTGCACTTCATTGATATGCTTTATTTTATCAGCATAAGCATTTAGAGATATAATTTTTCCCCAAAGTACTGCTTTCAATGCATCCCACAAATTTTGGAATGTTGTCTCGTTATTCTCTTTAATGGAATTGTTGATTATTTCTAATATTTGTTCTTTCACCCACTAATTCTTTAGGATTAGATTATTTAGTTTCCAATTCATTTTCCACAGACCTTCATTAATCTAATTTTTATTGCATGATGTTCTAAAAGGATGCATTCAATATTTCTGCTTTTGGGTATTTGGTTGTGAGATTTTTATGCTCAATTTTTGTGAAGGTGCCATATACAGCTGAGAAAAAGGTATACTCCTTTCTATTCCACTCAGTTTTCTCTAGCAAACCATTATATCTAACTTTTCTAAGATTCTATTCGCATTCTTAACTTCTTCCTTATTTATAATTATGGTTATCTAGCTTTGAGAGGGGAAAGTTGAGGTTCCCCACTAGTATAGTTTTACTATTTCCCCCTGGAATTCATTGAACTTTTTCCTTTAAGAATTTGGATGTTTTGCCATTTGGTGCATTGCTTATGGTTTCTTTTTTAGCAAGATATAGTTTCCCTGCCTATCCCTTCTAATTAGGTCTATTTTGCTTTTGCATTGTCTGAGATGATGATTGCTACCCCTGCCTTTTTTACATCAGCTAAAGCATAATAGATTCTGCTCCAGTCCCTTATTTTAATTGTATGTCTCTCTATTTCATGTGTATTTCTTGTAAGCAAAATTACATTGGATTTTTATTTCTAATCCATAACGTTATCCATTTTTGTGTTATGAGTGAATTCCAATCACTCACATTCACTGTTATGACTACTAACTGCATTTCCCTCCATCTTATTTTCTGTTTATCTTTCCTTCCCTATCCTGTGCCTCCTCTAAAGTCTATTTTGCTTCTGACCATTGCATTCTTTTATCTGCCTTCCCTTTTATACCCCACCCTCCATATCTCTTATCCCTTTCCCCTCCTACTTTCCTCTTGGATAAGATAAATTTCTATTACCAAATGAGCATGTATATATATATATATATACATGCTCATTTGGTAATAGAAATTTATCTATCTATATATATATATATATATATACACACACACACACACACATATGTATATGTATGTATGTATGTATGTGTATATATATATATATGTATATGTGTGTGTATATATATATATATATATATATATATATTCTTTCTCTTTGAAGTAATTTAGATGTTAGTGAGGTTTAAGCATTGCACACCCTCAAATTTCCCCCTTCAGTGTAAAAGCTCTTCCTTGCATTTTTATGTGAGATAATTTCCCCCCTCCCTTCACTCTTCTCCCAGGCCACCCCTCTTTCTTGCCTATCCATTTTTTTTTACATTATCCCAACATAATCAACTTACTCTCATACCCTCCTTCTATGTAGAATCTTTCTAATTGCTCTGATAATGATGAAGTTCTTAGAAGTTACATATATCATCTTCCTATACAGAAAGGCAATTTAAGCTTAGTAAATTCCTTACGATTTCTCTTGCCTATTTACCTTTTTATGATTTTCTTCTGTCAATTTTCTTGTCAGCTCTGGTCATTTCATCAAGAATTCTTGAAAGTCCTCTATTTCATCTAATATCCATTTTTTTTTTCCTTTGAAGGAGTATACTCAGTGTTGTTGAGGAGGTTATTCTTGGTTGCAATTCAAGCTCTTTTGCTGTCTAGATCATATTCCAAGGCCTCCACTTGTTTAATGTGGTAGTTGCTAAAATTTTGTGATCCTAACTGCAACTCTATGACATTTGAATTGTTTCTGGCTGTTTGAAGTATTTTCTCTTTGACTTGAGAGTTCTGCAATTTGGCTTTCATATTCCTGGGCGTTTTTATTTTGGGATCTATTTCAGGTTGTAATCAGTGGATTCTTTCAATTTCTATTTTGCCCTCTGATTCTAGGATATCAGGGCAGTTTTCCTGGATAATTTCCTGAAATATGATGTCTAGGCTTTTTCTTTGATCATGGCTTTCATGTAGTTTAATAATTCTTAAGTGATCTCTCCTCAACCTATTTTACATATCAGGTTTTTAAATGAAATATTTCACATTTTCTTCTATTTTTTCTTTCCTTTGACTTTTAAAAAATTGGTTTTTGATGTCTCATGGAGTCATTAACTTCTACTTGCCCAATTCTAATTTCTAAAGGATTATTTTTTTTCAGTGAGCTTTTGTATCATTTTTTTAACTTTTGGTTAATACTGTTTTGTAAGAAGTTGTTTTCTTCAGTGAATTTTTGTATCACATTTTGCATTCAGCCAATTCTGTTCTTAAGGTGTTATTTTCCTTAGTATTTCCCCTCTCTTTCACCAAGTTGCTAATTGTCATTTCATAATTTTCTTCCTTTTCTTTCATGCTTTTACCTAATTTTTCCTCTACTACTCTTATTTGATTTTGAAAAATCATTTTTAGATCTTCCAGGAATTGTAGTTGGGCTTGTGTCCAATTTATGTTTTATTTTTTCTTTGAGACTTTGCTTGTAGCTGTTTTGATTTAATTTTCTTCTTAGTTTGTGTCTTTATCTTCCCTGTCACCATAGCAGCTCTTTATGGTCAAGGGTATTTTTTTTTAATTTGCTCATTTTTCCACCCTATTTCTTAATTTTGAACATTATGTTAAAAGTGGACTCCTTTCCTGGCATAGGGGAGGAATGTACACTATCTCAAGCTTTAAAAGGCTTTTGTATGCTGCCATTTTCAGGGAGAGTTGGGGGGGTGGTGGAAGCTTTTGATGCTTCCAAGTTGGTGTGATCTGGGTAGAGGTGTGATCGTTGATATTTTTGTGGTCTGCACTCTGCTTCTTACCTAGGAAAGGCCCCTTTTCCTTGGTATTTCAATTAATACTGTTCTTAGGGCCTTTGCTCACTTGGGATTGGAAGTCATACTGTTTCTTAGGAACCTGATCCCTTGGGAACAAAAGCAATAGTGCCTTTCATGGTTTTTGCTGCCTTTTGACTGAAAGTGCTCTTCTCATCTCTTAATCTATGACCCAGAAATGGGTATAGGCAATGGAATTGCCAAACAATATCCTGTTGTGCTTCTAGTGCTAGCACATGTAATCTCTTTTTGACATGTTGCCGTATCCCCTGACTATTTCTGACTTGTGAGCTTCTGAAGCTCCTGCTGTTTCTGTCACCACCACCTATTTCCACCACTTATGTTTCATCCATGTGGGCTCTGGGCTAGCCTCCACCATTGTGTCACAGATTTCTATTTATGACCCTTAAGTTATCCTTGGCAGGAAGAATGTTTCACCCTGAACTTTTGTTGGCTCTGCTACTTCATAATTTGATTTGGGGTATTATTTTAAAATTGTTTGGAGGAGAATGTTGGGAAAACTCAGCTGATTGCTTCCTCTACTCTGCTATTTTGGTACCTCCCCTTCTTACTTCTATAGTGTGAGGGATGTACAAAAGTTTAATCACCTTGACCTTATCTGTTAATGCTCTCTCTTCCCATCTCATATTACATTACATTGACTTTTCTTTGTAAATGTGTCTAATGGTAGCCATCTCTAGGGCAGGGGTGTGGGAAGGGAAGAAAAAAAAGAAAAAAACTTACATGATGACTTTGTTGTATATTTAAAAGGAATAGCAAGTTATACATAGTAGATGTGCGGTTTCATGTGCAATCATCTATTTTTATTATACTATGTTATAGAAATGTTTGTTCTGTTCCATAAATTAAAAATAAAATAAATTTTAAATAGTAAATGTATTCTTGAGTAGAATAGAAAATTCATGAGTAGCTTCCATATTCTTTTTAACCATTGGCTTCTTTCTTGTAGATTATAAACATATCTGGATCTTAACTATCCTACAAAAACCCCAACAATCTTCATTGCCCTACCATGCATGCCTGCAAGTTTACAATCATTTCTTTCATAACCAAAATTGTGGAAAAGGGTGGACAACAATACCACTATCTACCTTCAATTACTTTACTTCCATTATCTTCTCAACCTCTTGCAATCCAGTTTCCAAGCCCACCACTCTAATGAAACTATTCTTATCAAGGTTATCACTGATTTTTAAAATTCTAAGTCCACTGCTTTTTCTTACTCTTCTTTTGTTCTTGACCTCTCTTCAAATTTCAACACTTGACCAAACTCTCCTCCCAGATACACTCTCCTTTTTTGGCTTTTGTGGCATTATTTTCTCTTGGTTCTCCTTTCTGAATGACTGTTCCTTCTCTGTCTCCTCTACTGAATTCATAGCATGCTGTCTGTGGGTTTTGTCCTGGACTCTCTTATCTTCTCTCTATACATATACTCTCTCTCAGGGATCTCATCAGATTCCATGGATTCAGTTTTTGTTTCTATGCAGATGATTCCTACCTTTACATATCCATCTCCTCTCAGCTCTAATCTTTTATCACCACCTGGAAAATCCTTTCTGGTTCTCCCAAAGCATTTCAAATTCAAAATCTCCAAAAAAAGGATTAATTATCTTTCCCCCTAAAACCAATCCTTCTTCTTTTCTTCTCTATTTCTGATGGATTAACCCATCAGACTGTGGGAGCCCCCTTGAACTCTCCTTGAATCTTCCCACTTGATCTGGCCTTCCTTCACCTGAGGCCATAAACCTTTCATTATCTCTAGGCTCAAATCTCTACCTAGCCTAACCCTCTATTGTCCAACTACTTTCCACCCATGATCCTATCAAAATATCAAAATACCCTTAAACTAGCCTAGCCCTACATTTTGGGTTACCTCTGGATTGCCTCTGGCAACTTCCCACCCTTAATCCCATTCCTCGAGTCTGACCTCACCCCAGTCAACCCAGTTCCACCCTTAGACTCCTCCTCAAGACCTTCCCTAAACCTCTCCTCCCATCACCCCAGGACCACTCTAGATCCCTCCCACGGTCTTTCTGTATATAAGCTTCCATGAAGGTGCTCGGATTCAACTGAATCTGGCTGGCTTGTCAAACAAGCATCAGAAATGGTGAGATTTCTTAAGACTCTACCCAACATGGCAAATCTTTAATAAACTTTGTTAATAACCTCTTTGGCTGTAAGAAGGCTTGAGTTTAATTCATTCAAGCAGGATCCAGGTTTTGGTATTTTAGGTTCTCGACCACCCTTAACCTCAACCTGAGGTTTTTTAACCTCAACATTTCTACTGAAAGCATTGCCAACTTTCTAATTTACCAATTTTCACAACCTAGTATGTTACTCTCAATTTAATTCTTCCCTCAGCAACTGTGTCCAATTAGTTGCTATTTTTTTTTTTAGTTTTTTTTTCCACAAGATTACTTGTATCATCAGACCCCTTCCCTCCACTAACATTGCCACCATCCTATTTCAGGCTCTAATCACCACTTGGATTATTACAACTGCTTCATAATATTGCTGGTTTCTACAAAATGGAATTCAAAATATCACTAAATTTTAAGTAAATTGAAAACCAATTATTGTCTTGGAAAACAGATAATACCTATTTTCTCCCAACAGAGAAGTAGGGAGTTGTAGGGGCAAAATATCAGATGCATTATTAGATAAGAACATAACACCACCAATTTTGTTTGTTTGTTTTTACTTAAGGGATTTTCTTTGCTACAAGAACAAGAAAGGATTAAGTTAGGGAGTGGGGAAATAAAGATAGGTGAGTAGGAGGGGAAGAGGTGTTAAAAACAAAGACCTTAATATTTTTTTTTCTCTTAAAGTGACTACAGTGGTTATCTATTGCTTCTAGGATAAAATAATGTTTTTGTTTACTATTTAAAGCCTTTCACCATCTGGCTTTAGCCTACTTTCCAAGACTTTTTTTTTTCAAATTACTACTCTCACCTACCTGACATTCCTGTTCTTCATATAAGACATTCCATTGCCATCTTCATGCTTGTCTATGGGCTTTCCCACATGCCTGAAATATTTTCCTTCCTATTTTTTTCTGAATTCCTGACTTCCTTCAAGGGTCAATTTAGATGCCATCTCCTACATGAGATCTTTCTTTACTCCTCCCCCTCACTCCTAGTTAATGCTCTCTGGGAATTCTCTGTATACATACTTGGTATTTAGAAGAGGTATAGAAGTAGAGAGGCTTTTATTTATTTATTTATTTTATAAATTTCTTTATTTATTTTTAGTTTACCACACACGGTTCTACATAGTTTTGAGTTCCAGTTTTTCTCCTCTCCCTCCCCCCTCCCTCCCCAAGACGGCATGGAATCTCATATAACTGTCATGTATAACTTCACATTGAATTAATTTATGCACTAGTCAAGTCGTGGAGAAGAATTTTGACCAATGGAATGAATCATGAGAAAGAAGAAACAGAACCAAAAAAAAAAAACCCAAAAACAAAAGAGAAGCAAAAAAGGCGAGCATGTAGTGTGCCTCAATGTTTTTGTACAAAAAAAGCCAATGCAATAAGAATTAGGAGGGAAGCAGAAAATTGGGAGAAAATCTTTGCAACTAGTATCTCTGATAAAGGCCTCATCTCTAAAATATACAGGGAGCTGAGCCAAATATATAGGAATACAAGCCATTCCCCAATTGAGAAATGGTCAAAGGATATGAACAGGCAGTTTTCAGAGGAAGAAATTAAAGCTATCTACAGGCATATGGAAAAATGCTCTGGATCACTACTGATTAGAGAAATGCAAATCAAAACTACTCTTAGATACCACATCTCTCCTGTCAGATTGGCTAAAATAACAAAACAGGAAAATGATAAATGCTGGAAAGGATGTGGGGAAATTGGAACATTGTTGCATTGCTGGTGGAGTTGTGAGCTGATCCAGCCATTTTGGAGAGCAGTTTGGAACTATGCCCAAAGGGCTATAGAAATGTTCATACCCTTTGACCCAGCAATACCACTTCTAGGGTTGTATCCCAAAGAAATCACACAAGCAGGAAAAGGACCCATATGTACAAAAATATTTATAGCAGCTTTCTTTGTGGTAACCAAGAATTGGAAATCAAAGGGATGCCCATCAATTGGGGAATGGCTGAACAAGCTGTGGTATATGAAGGTGATGGAATACTATTGTGCCATAAGAAATGGGGATGATGCAGACTTCATAACAACCTGGAAAAACCTACACGACATAATGCTGAGTGAGCGGAGCAGAGCCAGGAGAACGTTGTGCACAGCCATAGAGAGGCTTTTATAAAATATTCCACCTTTCATTGTCATATCCTACAAGTGTTTTGTATACTATTCCCTTTTATTCCTTTTCTTGAGGAATATTATTTTTTCTGTATACTCTACCTCATTTTTTTTTCTTGGTTCCCCTGATTTTTGTGCTTTTGCAGAAACTTGTTAGTTGATTTGTTGGAGTATGATGCTTGAGCATTCTCAACGTGAGATGACCTTATGGTAGGAACAACTGAGTAGTGAAAAGGTAGAACTGGTAAATCAGACCTATGTGTGTTCACTTTAAAAACTGTCTTCAAAAAAACTATCTTTAATGATAGAATCATCGCTAGGTTATATTAGAGCAGCAAAGTATACAGCATATAGAGCTGGCTTGGATATAGGTAGATATGGGCTCTGAAGCTTTTCTCCCAACCCCAACTCCCCTGGTAGGTAGGAACCTCAGCATGAGGCTAGTTACTTGTTCCTGCAGAGTCTCTGGGTAACCCTGAGAGTTTAGGGGCACTTTTTTTCCTAATGCTATAACTCATGAACTCCCACTGATATGTTTTCCCCTATTGTTATCAGTTGATATAAATAAGTGAACCATCCTTAATTAGCTTTTCACAACTGGTATTTTGTACAGTACTATAGTTGGTTCCAAAATTCCCCTAAAAAACTGTCACATACTCTCTAAACAGTACATACAAAGTCTCAGGAAAGTGGACAATAACTTATAACACAGGTGGCAAGTGGGAGTAACTCTTAACTCCTAGAAGTCCTTTCATTGGAATACTCAAGATGTTCCCTTTAGGTATAGTGGAAATTTTCTGCTAGACTTCTGGTAGAACCTTGAATTTTGCTTTTATTATTACATCAAGTCTGCTCTTAGATCCTAACATAGACATTGCTGTCAGCCCATTGCTGCTCAAGGACCCTGGCAGGATACTAAAGAAAAAAATCCAAATCTTCTAATCCACTGAAGTTTATGAGGTATTCTCTAGGTCAAGGGAGACACAAGGAGACTAAGACTGTGTCTGAAGCTGTTGTACTCTCCCCACTTCCTTCCATGTCCAGCAATTCTTTCTTCAGGTTTGCAATGGCAAGCAGGGTGGGACATTTTGTTGTCTTTTGTTTTGGAGTGCTTCTCAGCAATAAGGCAATCAAATGCCTTTGAGTCTTGCCTTTGTTTGAATTGAGTCATTGATTGGAAACAATATATATGATGTGGTGCTAGGGATTAGAGATCTTTCCCATACCCTTTTGCTAGGTAGATGCTAAGTCTCAGGCCTACACTCTTTTGCTAAGTAGGTACTAAGCCCCAAGGCCCTAAACAAGGTAAATTTTTTTGCTCTGTTTATATAATTTCTGCTTATAATTTCTGTTTGTGTTTTCTCTGAAGTTCAGGGTACTGACTGTTCCCCCTGAACTAAGTGAATGATATATGTATGTTTGATTAAAGTGAGATTGTAAACCCCTTAACATTGCTTTCCTCAGAAAAGCAGATCAAAGAACCTGTGCTAGCAGCTCTCCTGTGCACTGGTGTTGGTCTTTCAAAGCCACAGTAGCAGCAAGTGGCATTGTTGTTACAAGGTTTTGCCTGAAAGGCTTCCACAGTAAGTTAGCACATGTTCAAATTATTAATGTCTAATATAACTCATTATTTTTTAGATGACATATAAGGATAGGACAAAGTTTCTTGAACCAATCCCGAATACATTTCCTAAGTAGTTCATCCAAAGGCTTTCAAGGATTTTTCTCATTTAGTTTAGGGTATTTGGGACAAATTCTCACATGATTAAGGTATCCTAGGACAGGCCTTACTTTAAGTAGGTACGTTGTAATTGATCATTAGATTCCATGACTCTCACTGTGACAGAAGGAAGACCTGGATTCAAGTCCTAACTCTGACACATACTGGTTACATGATCCTAGGAAAGTCACCTAAATTCTTAGTGTCCCTGGCAACCCTCTTCAGACTGCAAGTTATAGAGCAATGGATGGTCTGAATTAATAGAGGGGCTTCCTCATCAGGATTTCACTATACTAATGAAATCATAAGTCTGGTAAAAAGAAAATAAAACAAAAACAAAAAATGCTAACCTCAACACATACTTGGTATTTAGTTACCTGTATACATATTCTGTGTAATACTTGAAGAATTTAAACTCATTGAGGATAATGATTACTTTTGTGTTTTGTCTTTGTATGCCGTACTCTAGCATAACGCTAGACACACAGTAATACACGTTTGTTGATCTGAATTGAACTGAGGTCAAAGCTTGTTTTTAATTCTGTAGCCTCAAAGCCTAGCACAGGGCCTTTCTTGCCCTTCATAGTCAGTTAATCAGTGCTTCTTGTATGGAAATGAATTTGCTGCTTAATCCAACATACTGTTGTTTTTTTTAATACTCTGAAGAGATCTCTCCCTAGGCAGTTGACTTCAATAGCTTACTAAGGGCTATCTGTGTGGGTTGAGGGTGTAGCCTTCTAGGTCTTTGGATGTGGCCTTTTGACAGAATCCAAGTTTTTCAGAACAAATCTCTTTATTAAGGGGCTTTGTTCTATGAAGTTTAGATGCAGTCAAAGGGCTGAACTTGAAGACCTAGAGGGCCACATGTGGCCTCAAGGTCCCAGATTCCCCATCCATGGTGAAGGTACTTCCTTCACAAATAGAAGTCAGCATCCATATACACATTATTAGAATATGATTTTTTTTTGTCCAAATCTTTCCATGGATCCTCTCTAGGCAATCTGACCAGAGACCAGTGACCCAAAGAATTCTGTTGCTTACTTTTCTCTGATAGGAATCTCCATAAAATGAACATGCCTCTAATGCTATTGATTCTCCTTCTGAAACATTTTTTTCAGTCCCTTTATTTTATATCACTGAATTTCTTCAAAGCACCTTATAAAATGGTCCCATTTTATCCTTACAACAATGCTGTGAAATCTTATTGAAGGTTTTAGAATCCCCGTATTACAGGTGAAGAAATTGAGATTCCAAGGAGATCAGCAACTTGTTTGAGGTAATAAAGATACTAAGTTTCAGAGGAACAATTCATATTTCAGTCTTTCCTAACTCCAAATCCCAACTCTTTGCACTATATTACATTGTTTTTGATCCTGTCACATTTCTATTACCCTGATTCAGATTCTCATTACTTTCGTTTTGTCCTATTTTAATAGCATCCTAATTGGTCTTCCTACGTAATTAATTTTCCAAATGGATCAATCTAATCATGTAATTCTATTAAAAAACAACACAAAAACAAAACTTTAATAGGTCCCTATTGCCTACTAATGTGAGATAAACTCTGTAGCCCAACATTTAACCCTCTCCACAATCTGTCTCCAGTTTGGGGAGGCTCTTAAATTTTATTTCACAGTAGAGTCTACATTCCAGATAAATCAAATTGCTCATCTTCCCTGTTTTCAAGCTGTCCTTTCTCATATACATATCTTACATTCAAATTGACTTGTCTTTTTCATGCTTTCAAGGCTCAATTCAGGTGCTATGTCCTCCATGAAATATTCCCTGATCTTCCAAGTTGAAAATGGTCTCTTCTTCCTTACATTTCTCATAGGGATTCATGTGGCTATCTCCTTTTTACTCATTGTCTAATTTGTATTATAATAGTTTCTGTATATGACTTATATCTCATTCTAGCCTACACATTCCTTGAGCTTGGAGGCTGGATATGACATCATTTTTGTATCCCTAGTCTAAAGCATGGTGATATACGCAAAGTCATCGTTCAGCAAATGTCCAATGAATTGGATTTCCAAATTTCTCTCAATTCTATAACACTTTGATTTAATTTAGTCATTCTGATGGAAAATCTTATATAAGCCTGATATATATATTAAGACAAGAATGTACCAAACAAACCTTTTAAGGGAAGATTATATGTAGTATAAGTAATTTGCTTGTTTGTTAAAAATAAGTTGAAGAGAGCTTCTGGGAGCCAGGATGGTGGAGTAATCAGTAGTTACTCTCACTCTCCCTTACTGACCTTGAAAAACCCAGAAAATACTGCCCCAGGAAAAAGCCTGGAACAGGGGAGCCAGCAGAAAGACAGGGTGGAGGAGGGGCAGCAGTTTTGTAGCTCCTGAGGCTAGAAGGATTAATGGGAAAGGTCCCTCTTACTGTGGCTGAAGGGAATGAGTACAGGAGGGGAGGCATCCAGGCAAACAAGCAGCAAGCTCCATCTTAGCAAACCAGCAAGAGATACTGAGCCCAATGGTGGTGGAGTCAGCAAACACCAACACCAGGAGCCTGGAGTGCCTTCTCTCAGCCAGGGGAATCAGCAGACACTAGCGCAGAGGACCACCACTTGCACCATGGATGGGGCATCCACCAGTGGCTAAGCCTACCCTTGCTCTAGCACAGCCCTAGGGAGGAGGAGACCTTTGCAAACCACACCACCCCTCCCACACCCTCATATTGCAAGCTTCAGTGTAACCCCAGGGAAATGCAGAAAGACCTCACCTGGCTTCAGCACACAACAGCCACCACCACCAGCTTCATCTCAGCACCAGGTAAACTATAGCATCAAACAACTTCTCATTGCCAGAACCTGAGGCCCCAGCACACAAAACCTGTAATGAGCCTCCTACCCCCCAGTACAAGAAGTGTGGGAAAGAGACCCCTGTGCCCCAGAAGCAGAGATCAACTTTAAGAACCAGGAAAAAGGCAAACACAATGAACAAAAAGCAACTTAGAAAAGCAAAGACTATAGATTGTTACTATGGGGACAGGGAAGATCAAAACACAAATTCAGAAGAGGACAGCATTGTCACTATACCCACATTTGGAGCCTCAAAGGGGAATATGACCTGGTCTCAAGCCCAAAAAAGCCTTCTTGGAAGACCTCAAGAAGGATTTCAAAAGTCAAATTAGAAAGATAGAAGAAAAATTGAACAAAAATACAATTGACAAAATGGAAAAAGATCACTGAAGAAAACAACTCCTTAAAAAGTAAAATTGGCCAAATAGTAAAGGATGTATAAAAGCTAACTGAAGAAAACAATTCATTAAAAATTAGAATTGGGCAAGTAGAAGCTAATGTCTCTATGAGGCATCAAACATCAGTCAAACAAAATCAAAAGAATAAAAAAATAGAAGAAAATATAAAATACCTCATTGGAAAAACAAATGACCTGGAAAATAGGTCCAGAAGAGATAATTTAAAAATTATTGGTCTATTGGAAAGCATGCCAAAAAAAAAAAAAAAGCCTGGACAGCATCTTCCAAAAAATCATCAAGGAAAGCTGCCCCAATTTGCTACAACCAAAGAGTGAAATAGCCATTGAAAGAGTCCACTGATCAGTTCCTGAAAGAGATACCAAATTGTAAACACCAAGGAATATTGTAGCCAAATTCCAGAATTATCAGGTCAAGGAGAAACTACTCCAAGCAGCCAGAAAGAAACAATTCAAATATCATGGAACTACAGTCAGGATCACACAAGACCTTGCAACTTCTACTATAAAAGATCAGAGGGCTAGGAATATGATACTCTGTAAGGCAAAGGAGCTTGGATTACAACCAAGGATCAAGTACCCAGCAAAATTGAGCATAATCTTTCAGGCAAAGAGATGGACATTCAATGAAATATGGGACTTCCAGACCTTCCTGAAGAAAAGACCAGAGCTAAAAGGAAAATTTGATCTTCAAATACAAGATTCAAGAGAGGCATAAAAAGGTAATCAGGAAGGAAAAAAAAAAACATGTTATTGAATAAGGGCAAACTATTTACATCCCTACATGGGAAGATAATATTTGTAAATCTTGAGAATTGTATCTTTATTATGACATTTAAATGGGATATACACAGACAGAGGGTGAGGGTATAAAATAACTGATGTGATGATAAACTAATTAATGGGCAAAAAGGAATTGTAATGGGAGAAGAGGAAAAGAGGAAGCAGAAAAGGGTAAATTACATCACATGAAGAGTCACAAAAACATATTTCAGTAGAGGGAAAGAAGGGAGGGAGATGAGCATTATTTGAACTTTACTCTCATCAGATTTGGTTCAAGGAGAGAGTAACATGCTCAATTATGTACAGAAATCTAATTTGCCCTACAGGCAGAAGGAGGTGAAAGCAGAAAGGGAGGGAGTGGTTAGAAGGGAGGGAAGATTGAAGGAGGCAGTGGTCAAAACCAAAACCCTTTTGAGGAGGGAAAGAGAGAAGGGAGAAACAAAAGCACAAATGGGGAAAGGGAGTAGGATGGAGAGAAAGACACAGATAGTAATAACTGTGAATGTAAATGGGATGAATTCTCCATAAAATGTAAGCAGATAGCAGAGTGTATTAAAAAGCATACTGCCACAATATGTTGTTTACAAGAAATGCATCTGAAACAGGGGGATACACACAGGGTAAAGGTAAAAAGCTGGAGTAGAATATATTATGCTTCAGCTGAAATAAAAAAAAAAGCAGGGGTAACAATTCTAATCTCAGACAAAACAAAAGCAAAAATAGATCTAATTAAAAGAGATAAGGAAGGAAATTATATCCTGCTAAAAGGCACCATAGACAATTAAGTAACATCATTACTAAACATATATGCACCAAGTGGTATAGAATCCAAATATGTAGAGAAATTAAGGGAGTTACGGTAAGAAATAGGGAGCAGAACCATGCTAGTGAGGGACCTCAACCTCCCCCAATCTGAACTTGATAAATCTGAATGGGGATACAAAGGAATATACCTTTTTCTCAGTGGTACATGGCACCTACACAAAAATTGATCATGTACTAGGGCATAAAAAACCTTACAATAAAATGCAGAAAGGTGGAAATATTGAATGCATCCTTTTCAGATCATGATGCAATAAAAATTATATGTAATAAAGGGCCATGGAAAGATAGACTAAAAATTAGGGGGAAACTAAATAATCTAATCCTAAAGAATGAGTAGGTCAAACAACATATCATAGAAACAATCACTAACTTCATGCAAGAGAATGACAATAATGAGACAATATACCAAAACTTATGGGACACAGCAAATGCTTACATGAATAAAATAGAGAAAAAGGAGCTCAATGAAGTGGACATGCAACTGAAAAAGGTAGAAAAAGAACAAACAAAAAATCCTAAATTAAAGAAGAAATGAGAAATACTGAAAACCAAAGGAGAGATTGATAAAATTGAAATTAAGGAAACTATTGAAATAATAAATAAGACTAAGCTGGTTTTTTAAAAAAAAAAAAACAATACAATAGATAAACTTTTGGTTAATTTGATTTAAAAAAAAAAAGAAAGAAGAAAACCAAATTACTAGTATCAAAAACGAAAAGGGTGAATTCACCACCAATGAAGAGAAAATTAAAACAATAATTAGAAACTATTTTGTCCAACTGTATACCAATAAATTTGACAGTCTTAGTGAAATCAATGAGTATTGACAAAAATATACATTGCCCACATTAACAGAAAAAAACTAAGATACTTAACCCCATCTCAGAAAAAGAAACTGAGTAAGCCATCAATGAACTCCCCAGGGCCAGATGTATTTACAAGTGAATTTTAACAAACATTTAGAGAAAAATTAATTAAATACTGTATGGACTATTTGTGGAAATAGGCAAAGAGGAGTCCTAGCAAATTCTCTTTATGATACAAATATGGTACTGATACCTAAACCAGGAAGAGTCAAAACAGAGAAAGAAAATTATAGACCAATTTCCCTAATGAATATAGATGCAAAAATTTTAAAGAAAGTATTAGCAAAAAGATTACAGCAACTTATCACAAGAATAACACCCTTTGATCAGGTAAGATTTATATCAGGAATGAAGGGCTGGTTGAGTATTAGGAAAACTATCAGCATAATTGATCATATCAACAACAAAACTAACAGAAACCATATGATTATCTCAATAGAGGCAGAAAAAGCTTTTGACAAAATACAACACCCGTCTCTACTAAAAATACTAAAGAGTGTAGGAACAAATGGAGACTTCCTTAAAATAATAAGAAGCATCTACCTAAAACATCAGCAAGAATTATATGCAATGGGGATAAACTAGAGGCATTTCCAGTAAGATTGAGGGTGAAACAAAGATGTCTATTATCACTGCTGTTATTCAATATGCTACTAGAAATGTTAACTTTAGCAGTAAGAGAAGAAAAAAAATTGAAGGAATTAGAACAGGCAAAGAAGAAAGTAAGTTATCACTCTTTGCAGATGATATGATGATCTACATAGAGAATCCTAGAGAATCAAGTAAAAAACTACTTGAAATAATTAAACAACTTTAGTAAAGTTGCAGAATATAAACCAAAGCCACACAAATCATTGGAATTTCTATATATTACTAACAGAATCCAACAGCAAGAGATAGAAAGAGAACTTCTATTTAAAGTTATTATAGATATTATAAAATATTTGAGAGTCTCCCTACCAAAAGAAACCCAGGAACTATATGAACACAATTACAAAACACTTTTCACATAAATAAAGCCAGATCTCAAAAACTGGAAAAACATCAGTTACTCATGGGTGGGCCAAACTAATATAATAAAAATGGCAATCCTACCTAAATTAATTTACTTATCCAGTGCCATACCAATTGAACTACCAAAAAATTATTTTATAGAGCTAAAAATATAATAACAAAGTTCATCTGGAAGAACAAAAGTTTCAGAATATCAAGGCAATTAATGAAAAGAAATGCTAGGAAGGTGGCCTAGCTATACCTAACCTTAAATCATATTATAAAGTAGCAATCATCAAAGCTACTTGGTACTGGCTAAGAAATAGAATAGTGGATCAGCAGAATATGTCAGGTACACAAGACACAGTAGTCAAACAGTAGTAATCTACTGTTTAATAAACCCAAAGACTCTAGTTTCTGGGAAAAGAACTCATTTTTTGACAAAAACTGCTTGGAAAACTGGAAAATAGTATGGCAGAAACTGGGCATAGATCAATATCTTATACCGTATACCAAAATAAAATCAAAATGGGTACATGATTTAGATATAAAGGCTGATACTATAAGCAAACTAGAAGAGCAAGGAATAGTTTACCTGTAAGATTTATGGAGAATGGAAGAATTTATGAGCAAAGAAGAGCTAGAGAACATTATGAAATGCAAAATGGATAATTTTGATTACATTAAATTGAAAAGTTTTTGTATAAACAAAGCCAATGCAACCAAGATTAGAAAGGAAGCAGAAAACTGGGAAAGAATTTTTACAACCAGTATCTCTGATGAAGGCCTCATTTCTAAAATATATAGAGAACTGAGCCAAATTTATAAGAACACAAGCCATTCCCCAATTGAGACATGGTCAAAAGATATGAACAGGCAGTTTTGAGAGGAAGAAATTAAAGATATCTATAGTCACATGAAAAAATGCTCTAAATCACTATTGATTAGAGAAATGAAAATCAGAACAACTCTTTGTTACCACATCTCTCCTGTCAGATTGACTAACATAACAAAACAGGAAAATTATAAATCCTGGAGAAGATGTCTGAAAATTGGAACACTAATGCATTGTTGGTGGAGTTGTGAATTGAATCCAACCATTTTGGAGGGCAATTTGTAACTAAGCCCAAAGGGCTATAAAATGTGCATATCTTTTGACCCAGCAATACCACTTCTAGGCCCATATCCCAAAGAGATTATACAAATAGGAAAAAGACACAAATGTTCAAAAATTTTATAAAATAAATTGAAGAATATGATAGATATTTAGCTTGGAAAAAAGCACACTAAGAAATGATATTTTATAGTTGATGAAACTGAAGCTAAGAGAGGTTCAGTGACTTGCTGGGAGTTGCAGCCAGTGTTTTCGATGACATCGTGACTTCTGACCCACTAGGAAGCTTTAAATAAAGACTGTATGGTAACTTATTGGATATTCTTTAGAAGGGATTCTTATTCAGGTATAGATTGAACCAAATGGCCTCTGAGAGCCTTTCTAACTCTGAAATTCTATGATTCTGTATTTCTCATGCTTATTTACCAATCATCATCTGCCTAATTGACATAAAGCCAAAGAGCAAAAACAAACAAAAAGCCTTTTGGTGCTGAGACATTGCCAGTAGCAGATGAAAATTAAAACCCAAGCAGCTCTTTTGATAAGGTAAGATAGACTGGTACCTATGTCCTCCCACATACTGAAGTTTCTGCACACAATTCAAGATTAGTATTCATTATTTAACAGATGAAAAGTCTTGAGAAACTGTATATTTGGAATAAGTATAGTTAAAAGGAAATTGATGCCTAAGTTACCTTTGTCAGTCAGCCTTTTATTTTGACAAAAGATTGGAAAAAGTTAGTCCAAGTATTTGAAAAAATGTAAAGATGCAGCCAAACACCCCAGTGCATGATTCAGAAAGTGATCATTGCTTTTTTCAGCTGCACTGTTTCTTATCTTACCTTATTTATTTACCTTTTAAAGCTCTTATCTTCATGGAAAGAAATAAAAAAGAAGCAAGGAATGGTTCAAGTCCTAAGAATTTTCCTTTACAGAAGAGAAACTAATATAGGAGGTAATTCTCTGGATCTCCAGAATAGGTGCTATCTAACCCACTGAAGGTCTCACACAAAAGGAGTACATTTTCCATAACTCGACTTCTAAGCAGTGATTATCCTTCCAAAGCTCTTTGTTTCTCCAAGTGGTCCTGCTGATTAGGGGCTCCCTGCTAGGTCTGTAAGGGATGATAACCTACTACTCCTTGGCTCACTGCTGCTACTTTCAACCTGTTTTGTTCTGCCTTGAATGGGAAGAAGCAATGCCTGTGGAATTCTCAGCCTTAAGAACCTCTGCCATGTTGCCAAGAGTGGTTACCTAAGGGTGTAAGGAAATATTCAAAGTTTGTTAGGCATTCTGCCAATGTGATGCAGCTGTTGGGCTCAAGGAAGTGTTACATTGTGATGTTTGTTCCATAATTTGATTATCTCCTTTTCAAGCATCTCCATGAGCGTTGATGGAGTGTCCCTTTTATGGTTCTCAAAAGTAAACCTTTAAAAATCCCCTGCTATATGCAAGGCATGGTTACGGGTTTATCAGCACACATTTATTGAATAGTAAATGCAGCAGAGGCAGTAGGATATCTTCTGAGATGCTTGACATCACACCAGATGTAGCAGACTGGGGATTCTGATCAATTACAATGAGACATGATCTCAGATCTGCTGCCTCATTTCCTCCAAAAGAGGCGTCAATAAGGTTGAGAGAGAGGGAAAGGTGAGATAGTATTCTTTAGAAGAGTAACTCAAAAATTCTATGACTTGACTAAAGTAATTTACTACTTAGTTTGTAGAAGGCATTCATCCTTTACTCTCACTGTATGATAAAGCAAGTTTCCTTTAATCTTGAGGTATAAGTAAAGGCCATGACTAGTCCTTCTCATCCCATCTTTTACTGTAAAATATTCTTGCAATTCTTACCCAATGTCCTCACTGTCCTCTAACAAATGTACCAACCATATGTCCACCTTTCCTCACTCTTCATTCTCTTTCCTTAACTCTTACCAATCATTAACTTATGTCCACTAAGTTTTTATCCATTGCCCATTGAATCACATTCAATTTTGAATCTTTACAGACTTTAGTGTTCCATGCTTTGTCAGGTTTACAGTACAATGAGGAAAATGAGATATGATTTATCAACATAGGGAACTTCCATTAATGGGGAACTATTTAACTGAGCAAATTAGCACCTAACCTGTAACTTTGAGTCTTTGAAAATTACCTGGGTGCATTGAGAGGTGAAGTGATTTGCCCAGGGTAATACGGCCAGTATGTTATATACAGAACTTGAACCCAGGTCTTACCAATGTTGATGCCAGTTTTCTACCCATTATACCAGGCTGTTTCACTAGTACTGTTAAAAAAGGATGAGGTTTTGTATAAGGGAGTAGTGGAGGTAAACAGATACAATATAACAATGATGTTGTGTCTTGTAAGTAGTTAAAGAAAAGAAGGAAAGAAAGAGAAAGAAGGAAGGGAAGAAAGGAAGAGAGAAATAAAGGAAGACAGAAAAGGCAGGAAGGAAGGAAGGAAAGAAGGAAGAAAGGAAGGAAGGAAGAAGGAAAGAAAGAAAAGAAGAAAGGAGCAAAAAATGAATTAATTTAGGAACCGTGATCAGCATATGAGTTTGGCTGATCAGGCCATCAGAACAAGGAATAATAAGTAGACAGCCTAAGTAGTACATAGAACATCGTAACAGACTTAAGGACATGTTGATGGACTTTAAGTATACTGGGAAGTTCCTCTAAGGAGGATTTTTTTCAGGAAGACATGGATAAGAAACACACAAGTTCATTATAAGCATAAATGGGTTATAATCTGCATACACTGAGAATAGTTTGGTGCCTGCTAAACTGTCACTGCTGGCATTAATTTCATAGCATCTCTTGTTTATCTGGGCTTCTTATAGATTTATATTTGCAAGTAGCATCTTTCTTCAGTGGGAAATGACAATGAGTTAATATTACTTGCTATAGAATAGATACATGCAGACAAATATTTATACGTAGTTATATTAATAATTAAGAATTCTTCTCATTGTGTTAGCACTTTTGTGTGCTGGCAGTTTATTCACCTACTCCCATAGAATCTGAGTTAGCATTCATACATAGAATCCGTATAGAGAAGGGAAAAAGCTCTAAGTACTTCTGTGATAGGATAACTATTTGGTAGAAACCAAGGTTCTGCCTCTTCCACTACATAGATTATTCTAGTTTTACCCTGTAAAGTAAGAAAACTGTCCCTAACCCCTGATTTTTCCTGGGGATATGGATCAACCTGTACCTCTCAACACAACTTACTAGTGGCCTCTGGCAACACTGAGGTAACTTCCTGGTTACCTAAGAGCATTAAAATGTTTCACCCATATAGAGCCATAGCCCTATAGACTTGATGAATATCCCAAGAGTGTAGAAGTCACCATATCTTACCACGCTGACTAGATGATTTTTCATATGGAAGAGAACATATCTACCCAATCTAAGTGATGCGGTAGCCTTGTTGAATATCCTTTATATAGTATGGCTAAGTAAACCTGCTTTTATTAACTATTGAGTGAAAAATGGGAACTCCACAGGGTTTACCGGCAGGTCAGCTCATCCATCTCTCTCTAAGAAGGCAGCATTTAATTCCATCAAAAGTAAAGAGAGATGCAATATTCTTGGCTCAGCAATAAGGCAGATGAAATTCAGTTTTATGCTGATAGTAATAATCCAAAGTGCTTTTATGATGTCCTGAAGGCTATTCATGGGCCAAAGACCTATGATGCATCTCAACTACTCAGTGCTGATGGAGCCATATTGATTAGTGATAAGGACATGGTCCTGGAGAGATGGGCTGAACAACTTCCATAGTGTTCTCAACAGACCATAATTAATCAGTGCTGAAGCCATTGACCATTTACCTCAGATTGAAGTGAACCCTTCCTTAGCTGAAGCTCCAACTGAAGAAGTTTTGAGTGACATTAGGCTCTTTTCATGTGGCAAAGCACCTGGTGCTGATTGTATTCCACCTGAGATTTACAAGTTAGGGGTCCACCTCTCATACAAAAGCTGACTGAAATTTTCCAGGTTATATGGCAAGAGAAATTATTCTCCAGGAATTCGAGGATGCCTCCATTGTCTACCTCTGTAAAGGGAAAAGAAATAGATTGTCCTGTGACAATCACATTGGGGTCTCTCTGTTAGTCATTGCTGGCAAGATTCTTGCCAGAGTCCTCCTTAATAGGCTGATCCTTCACCTGTAAGATGGTCATCTACCTGAGTGCATTGTGGATTCAGAAAGGGCCAAGGAAGAGTCAATATGGTATTTGCTGCCCAACAACTCTAGGAGAAATGCCAAGAGCAGAACAAAGGTTTGTATACAATATTTGTACATCTGACGAAGGCCTTTGATACTGTTAGTCGTGAGGGCTTATGGAAATTATGGAATGCCCTATGATCTTCAAATTTTGTTCTAATACAAATCTTAACAAAAAAGGAGCCTGAGCCTGGTCTACCTCTATCAGAGGCCTTTGATCTTCTCTGGATAGAACATATTTCTGACACTAGCCAGGCAATTTAGAATTGGCAACTTTATTATAGTCTTATGTAGTTTTTTTAAAAATAATTTTTATTGATGTATTCTGTTTCTTACATCACCATGGTATTATATATCCTTCCCTCTACCACTCCCTGAGAGCCATCCTATATGATAAGTAATGTACTTTTTTTTTGTTCTTTAGAGGAAAAAAATATGATAACTGATCAATACTTTGAGAAATTTCAAAAACACACACAATGTGTAATACCTATAGACCTTTCACCTCAACCAAGGAGTAGTTTGGGGGTGTCTTCTCACATTTCTTCATTCAAGTACCACTTGCACTTTATAATTTTGTTACATTCACTTTTGATTTTTTGGTATGTCTCCCCCCCCCCATTTCCATTGTTGTAGTTACAGTATGTATTATTTTCTTGGCTTTGTTTACTTCACTCTGTATCAATTCATATAGATCTTTCCATGCTTCTCTAGATTCGTCACATGCATCCTTTCTTACAATGAAATAATATTCCATTAAATTCATGTACCACAATTTTTTAGCCATGGCCTCCCCAATCAGTGGGCATTTAATTTGTTTCTAATACTCAACTATCACAAAAAACTCTACTATAAATATTTTGGCATACATGTTAACTTTTTTCCTTATCAATGGCTTCCTTGGGATATAAGCCCAGTATAGAGTTTCTGGTTTAAAGGATATGGGCATTTTATTCACTTTATTTGACTAATTCCAAATTGCTTCCCAAAATGGTTATACTATTTCACATCTCCACCAACAGTGTATTAATGTGCCTATTTTACAACCACCTCTCCAAAATTAACTATTGCCATTTTAGGGGTAATTATTTTTTTTGCCAATTTTGAGGATGTGAGGGAAAACCTCAGAGTTGTTTTGACTTGCATTTCTCTTATTATTAGTGATTTGGACATTTTTTTCATGTGATTGTAAATACTTTGCAGTTCTTTTGAGAATTGTTTGCTCATATCCTTTGATCATTTATTGCTTGGGAAATCGCCTTTTAGTCACACACACGTATATACAAATGTCATATGTATTTATTAGTTATTTACATATATACATTGGGGAAATTTGATGCAAAGATTTTTTCCCATTAATCACTTTCCTTCTTATCCTAGATTCATTAATATTATCTGTGCATAAGCTCTTTATTTTCAAGCAATCAAAGTTATCTATTTTATCTTTTTTAAGTGCATCTAACTCATTTGGTTAAACATCGATGTCTTTCCCATAGCTGTGCAAGGTACATAATGTGTTTCTCTTCTGATTTTTTTAATAGTATGAGCTTTAATATTAAGGTAACATGTCCATTTAGAATGTTTTGTTGAGTGCTGTATAAGATGTTGGTCTAAGCCTAATTTCTGCCAGACTGCTTTCTAGTTTTTTACAGCTGTTTTTATCAAATAGGGAATTTTCCCTGAGATAACTTATGTTTTCCATTTTATCAAATACTGGGTTGTTCAGTTCTGTTGTTTCTGAGTCTCCTTTGTCTAGTATGTTCTCTCTCTCTGTCTGTCTCTCTCTGTTTCTGTCTCTCTCTCTCTTTCTCCT
This sequence comes from Trichosurus vulpecula, assembly GCF_011100635.1. Classification (NCBI taxonomy): domain Eukaryota; kingdom Metazoa; phylum Chordata; class Mammalia; order Diprotodontia; family Phalangeridae; genus Trichosurus; species Trichosurus vulpecula. The sequence goes on from NC_050573.1 coordinate 174,730,318, forward strand.
TCCTCAATACTATATGATTTTGAAGACCGCTGATTTATGATATTGTTTGAAGCCTGGAAGCACAATTCCTCTTTCATCCTTGCTTCTTTTCATCATTTCCCTTATTATTCTAGATCTTTTATTTTTTCCAAATGAATTTTGTTATTATTTTATCAAGTACTACAACATATTCCCTTGGTATAGCATTAAAAGTGTAAATTAATTTTGGTACTATTATTATTTTTATCATATTGGCATGGCCCAGCCATGAGCACTGAATATTCTTTGAGCTGTTTAGGTTATTCTTTAATTCTTTCATAATTGCTTTGTAATTGAACTTATGCAAGTCTTGTGCTTTGGGAGGTTGATCATTAGATATTTTACGCATTTTGGGGTTATTTGGAATAAGATTCCTCTTTCTATTATTGCTTCTTGTGTTTTGCTATTATATATAAAATGTAGTTGATTTTTGGGGTTTTTTGTAGCCTGAAATTTACTGAAGCTACTGAATATCTCAATCAGAATCTTTGCTGATTCCCTGGAGTGACTTCTGTGGTCTCAGATAGCCCAGAGAACCATTGAAACATCCTCCACATCCTCCTTGTTAGCTGTTTCTTGAGTAATGAGGAAACATTCCCTTTCTATATTCTCATCCCATTTAACTAATTGCTATACTCAGAGATCCCAAAATATAGACTTGGAAACAGAGATAATAGATAATACCTTTCTGCTCACCAGTAACCATATTGGAGCCCCAGAAAACGAGGGAGCATCCTTAGCATATGTCAGAGATAAGACTTTTCTTATTTAAAAGAGAAAGCTGGAAAATCATCTTTGGAAATATTGCAACATTATCATGCCATTCTGCATGCAGATTACTGATCATTCTTTCACCCCTTTTCCCACCTCCTGCCCTTTAATACTTCTCTCTTTGGCTATAAAGAATATATATCCTCCATATCAAATGAGAATATTTGTAAAGCACTGTATAAACTTTATACCACTAAATAATTGCTAGCTATTAAAATGCTGTATAAATGCTAGTTAATAGCTCTCTTTTATGGACATTTAAATCTTATGTGGAGCTTTTCCTTTTCATTTCTCCAGTGTGGAAGCTGGATTAGTACATAATTATTCATTTGGAGAGGCATTTGCTACCAAATGTAGGAAGTAAAGTGAGTAGAAGAAACTGCTCAAAACTGCACTCATTCTAATCACTACAGGGGATAGTCCTAGTTTAAGGGAGTACTTCATTGAAGAACTGAAGTACCTTTTCCTTCATTTCTCACTTGATTCCCATTTCATTCCCTGACCATTTCAGGTCACAGATCTTTTTCTCCACCATAACTCTATTGTATATATGGTTTATATCACTCATTTGACATTTAATCATAATAAAATAGGTAAGAGGAAGACATTAAAAAAAAGAGAAAGAAGAGGAAGGGTCTGTGGAGATGCAACTAGTGACAAGGATTAAGGGTTTGTAGGTAGGTGCCTTTATATTGCATGGGAGAGAGGGCTCAGGGAGATAAAATAAATCTCCCATGTCTGAGAAAATGGTAGACTACTTGTTTGGCAATGATTTGGATGGGAAAACTGCATAAGCAGTGGCTAGAAATAGAGGAGGACTAATACTTGCTTAGTCAAAGGTAACAGCTTTATTTTCTTCTTTTTAAATACACCTTTTTATACAATACAGGATATACAGGATGCTCCTAATCCTTGCAAGTAGGAAGGTGTTCTTAGTTTACTGGGAGGTAAGACAAACATACTTTCTCCATAATTCCAGATAGGGATTATGAAAAATAAAATGTGAGACATTCTTCTGAAGCATATCCAGGACTTTGTGTTGTGAGACAACATGACACAAGGGTTACATCATTTTTATTGCTATTGTCTCTAACTAAGTATATATGGTTTGTCTCTCTGATTAGATTCTAAGAACCTCAAAGGGAGACAATGGCTTTTATACTGCTTTAGATATGTGATAATCACATCCTCAGTCTTTTAAGCATAGGAGAGGTTCAAGAAATATAGTCTGAATTAATGAAAACTTTGATAATACACAAAACATACAATCAAAATGTAATGCAATTAGACATAAATAGCTAGCTTTTAATTATCCAGGTGTTATAGATTATCCATGTTAAAATTTTCAATCTTATGATAGCTAACTGGTAGAAGATTTTGGGAAGCCCAGTCAAGAGTTGATACCTAACTACCTAACTGCAGTTATGTATTGGGGAAGATAATTGAAATTCACTCTAGGATTTTAAGAAAGAAGGAAGGAATCATGTGGCTGTAGTACCAAATTTGAAAGCTCTTCAAACTGACCCTTTTGTTTTGAGACAATATGACATAAGCACTACATCTCCTTTGTATTGCTCTATTATTATTTAAATATTTAAGATTTGTATATGTTTTAGCTATCAATATAAGGTAATACTGAATATACTGAAGCTGCCTACCTACTTGTAAGCATAAAGTTTATGATGTTGCAAAAGAAATTTTATTTTTAAAAAGAAGACAATAAAGCAATTATTTTTGAATGAGCAAGCATCAGTCAATTCTTCATATCTAGACATAGCTTATGGAGTTTCCAGTTCTATAGCATTCCCAAATAATCTGCTTAATTCTTAGTCATGGAAGATTAAAGCATATCAGACTAGAGAGAGAATATAGGCAACTGGACTGATGGAGAAAATGTCTTAATAAATCTGGTGGGGCAGGACTATATTCTTGACAAAGGATGTATCCATAGGAATGAAGAGGAAAAGATGGATAGGCATGATATGTTATAATAACAAATGACAGTGTTTTATGATTAGTGGATGTGAGGGACTTAGTACAATGACACGGACTCCTTATTTCACTTTATGCTTATGTCAAAGTCTCATTAGTAATTAATAGTATTCTACTGACATAGATGTGATACTAAAAGGTGAACCTTGATGGGCTAAAGTTTACAGAGTTTTAAAATATTTTAAATCCTCAGTTATAGGGAATGTTAACAAACATAGCAATGCTGACACTGTATGGAAGAAAAATCAGCTGAATTCGATTATTAATGAGCCAAAGTAAAGACTTCTCACTTTTCAATCCCACAAGACTCCTGTAATGTGTAAGAATCACTTTCCTCAGATTGAGAGCTTTTTAGGAGCCCTCTATTACATCCATCTGGCAACAGGGTACCAACTGTTATGGATCACTAAGACAGGTTGGTTGGAAAGGTAGATCATTTTTGTCAAGGAAGAAAATTTAAGGAGTCAAAAGATCATAACTCATATCCTCTACAGTGAAAATGGCTCTACTGATGATTTAAGAACTTTGGATGGTGCAATACAGCCAGGATAATTATAAAGAATACACCATTGTGGAATATTATTCTACAGGTCTGTAAATTTCCTGTCATTTTTCTTATTTTGCACTCATTTTACTTCTGCCCTCACCCTTTTGCTGTCCCCAAAATGAAACAAAATTTCTGCAATGATTATATCAAAACACTAGAGGATCAAGACTACAGAATTCTGTTCAAAGTTCTTTGCTTTCTTGTTCGTGTTTATGTGCAGCATTATCTTTACAGACTTCATCATACTGATCTCTAAATGTTTATAACAATGATCCCATAGAAACAACATTGTTTTTTAACCTCTGGGTTAATGGAGTGCTATAAATCCCCTTATTTCTTTCAGTAATAGGAAGAAAACAAACTTCAACTTCAGCCCATTTCTACACATTTTCAACAGCTATCAGATTTCACCACTGACACTGAAATGTCTGCACAATCTCCCATTCTCAACCAGTACTCAGGTACTTAATCCAGAATCACGTTCTTTGCTGTCTGTTCCTGGGTTAGATAGACCTGTCTAAAAGAAAGTTTATGTTATGAGGTCAAACAACTGAACTCCAAGATCTATAAATTGAAGTTGGTTGGCAGCTCTATAAAAGTATACCCTAATAGATGGACTGGAAACAAATGCTGTTCTTTTTTATTTTAATAGTTTGAACAATGTGTTGTCATTCCATTCACACCTTGCTCTACGGAAGCAACCAGAGGCAATACAAACTGTGCTTCAGAATGAAAACTTTCTTTCCTTCTGTAAATAACTTTTAAAAAAATCTGTTTGTTTAGAGCTTGCTGTCATAAATGTGCTTACTTGGCAACTTTCTGATATGTTTTAATCAACCACTCTTCTCACTTTCATTTCACTGTCTCTTCCAAAATATGACACTGACCATATGCTAATGTACTCCAAGACAGAGAGAGCAGATGGGAAGATGTGTTCATTATTGAGAATCAGCCATATGACTTTCAACATGGAATTTCCAGGCACCAGTGGTTATGGGTGGAATAAAGATAGGACTTGGGATTTTTCCAGTGCCATTTTCCAATGGTAATCATACAGCTAGGAAACTGTGGCCTTCAAGGGAAATGTCATCAAGGCCCCCATGAATAAATGGATTTCCAATCTTCTTGATATGTTGGGACTTTGTAGCTGGTCCCTCTATGTATGGAAAGAGAGAAAATGAGGCTATCAATATGATCTGTCTGCTTAACTGATTTTTACTTACTTTCTGTGGCCATTTGCCTTTTCCACATGTGGATCTGAAACCACTGGAATAAGGAACTAATTGAAAAAACTCCAATCCACAACTTGTTAGTTTAATAGAGTTGTCAGCTATAATAAAAGGTTAAATGACTTGCCAAAGGTCACATAGCGAGTGTTTTAATCTATTAAAGCCTAAAACTTCACTAAGACTTTGGGACATCCTGTGTACATCAGGGGGCATGATTTGAACTAGGATATTTCTGACTGTAAGACCAGCTCTCTATTGATGAAACTACACTGTCTCCCAACTCATTGACAAAAATATTAAATAACACAGGGCTGATTATGGATGTCTACAACACTCCTCTAAAGACCTCCTTTTAAGTTGACATTGATCCATTAATGATTACTTTGTTTCCAGCCATTCAATTAGTTTTAAACCCATCAAATGATTGATCATCTAGCCTACCTCTTTTTATCTCTTTCTCAAGGAAAAAAAGTTGAGAGATAGTGTCAAATCCTTTGTCAGCTTTGAGAAAAGCTATATTGACAGCATTCTTTTGATTTATTGGTTGAATAATCCTCTTTAAAAAAAAGAAATGACCTACTTGTGGTGAAGTCAAGCTAGTTCTTTGTAATTATTACTTCATTCTCTGTTTACTGTCCATTACTTTAGTAATATATTCAACAATTTTATCAGGAATTAAAGTCAAACTCATGGGTTTATAGCTGGCAAAGTAGAGCAGGGTACTAAGAATCACACACTTCTTTAGAATTACAATTATTAGCTGAATTGTTGGTCTTCTAAATAGGATATCTTTGTCCAATGATCTTTGTTCAGTTTTATACACTTTTAGAAAGATGATAAAACATCGACCAGTAGGTGGACAGCAAATGGACTTTAAAAGCAATGGTTTTATCCCTGTTTCTCTACTCCAGTTTCATTATCATTGATTATGAAACCACCTTATCTGGTTTCTAACACTTCAATCTCTGATGTGCTAAATGAGGAAGTAGGAATGATATTTCACTATCAATACTTTGTGTCAGACACTGAGTACAACAGATGCAAAAAAGTTAAGCAAATCAAAATAAAACACAGCCCTTTCTCTCAAGGAGTTCACACAATTATGGGGAAGACAATATGAAAATAACTATGTGCATGGATACAGTGTGAATGGAAGATAATTTTAAAGGGAAAGCACTAGCAGTTGAGGACAGTAAGAATAGGCAAGGTTTGGGAAAGGGTTCTCATAGAAGGTGGGATTTAAATTAAGTCTTGAAGGTAATCCAGGGAAGAGGCAGAGGGGAGGAGGAGTGGGAGTATTCCAGACACATAAGACAGTCAGAGAAAAGGCATAGAATTGGAAGATGGAGTATTTTGTGTGGGGAGCTGCAAGAAGACTAGATTATGTGAGATTATATAAAGGGTAAGCAGGCTAGAAAGATAAGGAAAGGAAAATTGTGAAGGTCCTTAAAAACTAAACAAAGGATTTTGTATTCAATTGTGGATGTAACAGGGAATCAATAGAGTTTATTGAGTAGGTGGTCACTGTATTCCGACCTACACTTTGGGAAGATCACTTTGCCAGCTCAGTGGAGAATGGACTAGAGTGGGAGAAGATTTGAGGAAGAGAGAACAATCAGCATTCTACTGCAATTGTCCATGAATGAGGTAATAACATACCATGGCAATATCTGTGTGAGTAGAGAGAAAAGGACATATGAAAGAAGTGAAATGATATTAAAAGCAAACCAAGAATGTACCAAGGAAATCCATGTTGGAAGCAATAGTCTAAATTAAATTTATGGATCATTTTACTTGATAATTTTTTGGGGAATAACAAAAATTTAAAAACCTCCCCACAATATTAATATTCCTTAAAAGCCTATTCAGTATAAATCAAAACATAGATGACTACTTTTTCATCTTACAAAATCTTCAAGAGCACAATCTATATACATATTAAGATTATTCTTAATGAAAATCTAAGAAGGGAACGAGCAGATATTAGTAAATGTTTTTGTATAGCAGACAAATTCTTTACTGCTATGCAATATTATGAAAGGTGCAGAGAATTATGATCCCTCTGTGTATTGTGTCTGTTGAAAAAATATATTTGGCTCATGAAAACATAAAGTAAGCCTAAAAAGCTATCATAAAAGAAACTTCATTTATTTATTTTGTATTGACATAGAATTATTTTAAAAATGCAACCACAGAGATAACTCTTTGACCCTTTAATTATTGTTATTAAGAAAGGCAAAAAGCATAGATATTTGCTAGCAACATGGAGGTTGCCTTGCTTAGGTCCAAATGTAAGAAGAAATCCTTGTAGACAGTGAGGCTCTTCACATATTTTAACTGTATCAAGCCCTAGAACCTTCTAATAGATTTATGATGTCTCAAAAGGGATAGGCCTAGCAATCCACATAGGAAACACTAAATGGATGAAACTTCTGTTTTCCAGAATATAATATGATTTTAGATGACCTTTAGTCCCTTTAGTTAGCATATAATTACATATCTGTTTAATACAAATTTGAAATGAACAGTGAGTTAATACCAGAAACGTGTATGAAGAAAAAATTTTTGCATTTGAGAAATCATATTTTAATGATTCCTATTTGGACCAAAGAACAAAACCCCATCTTTTTTAACATAATTGTTTTCTTGGTGATTTTGAATAGCTACAAAGTTTGGAACACCAGAATCTCTGAAGAATAAATATTGTGGATAACAGAAAGAGGTTTGGGGATGGAGAAGTACATGGTGACTCAAACAGACTGTACTGTGTTTACAACAATGGCTTCAATGCAAGAAATGAAGCAAGGTGTATTATTGAAAAAAAAGAATCGTCAAGAAAGGTTGCAAACTAGTTATATAGGGAGACTGAGGAATAATATATAGACAGTCCCCAACTATACTAGCATCCATGGAGTGAAAAAAAACAACAACTAGAAAAGGCTTCTTGGATGATGGAATAATCCTCTGTGGAGGATCAATGAAATAATGTACACACAAATCATTGCAAACCTTACGAAACTATTCTTTTTAAAAATATTGGTACAGAACCTATTTATAATATATGTAAAACACTTTGGAAATCTTAAAGCACAAGATAGATGTTTGCTATTATAATTTGTGCTACTACTACTACTACTACTACTACTACTACTACTACTACTACTACAGTTTTACTAAAATCATGACATTGAATGTCAATGTAACCAATAAAACTTGCTGTGAAATTTCTCACATTTAGATTAATTTCTAAGCATTACATACTCTAATGATTGTTTTCAATCATTCCTTCCATCCAAATTGTCATGAGGATCCTTTGCTCATTCATTCTTATTCACTTTTTCTCTTATGGTGTCATTAGTGCATGCTCAATTCTTCTGGTTTTGCTCTTTTTTTGCATTATTTGATTACGATCTTTCCAAATTTCTCCATATTCCTCATACTTATTAATATTAATTTAATATGCCACAATGTGGTTAACCGTTATTCTTTTTGCAATTGCACATAATGGTACTATGATGCAGCTAGGTGCAGTAATAGATAGAGGGCTAAGCCTAGAGTCAGGAAGACTTGAGTTCAAATCTTTCTAGCATTGTCTCCCTGGACAAGTTACTTAACCTGTCTCCCTCAGTTTCCTCAACTGTAAAATTGGAATAATAACAGCACTTACCTCCTGGGGTTGTTTTAAGGATTAAATGAGATAATATTTGTGAAGTGCCTGGCACACAGTATGTTTGTTTCTTTCTTTTTTTCCTTCCTTCTTATGAAAGTCTTTGTTCTTTTAAATAACACTTTTTTTTGTGATATGTTTTCAACAATCAAGGTTTCCCATATGCAGCTTGTTTGAGAATAGTTGTTCACATGATTGTTTTTAAAATTTCATAGTTTATTATTAATTTGCCCTCCCCAAAGTTTTTCAAGTTTGAAATTCCAGTAGCAATGGATGAGTATATCTGTTCCTTTATAAAATGCCACCACACCATGGAGTTTTGCTACTTTTAATTATACTTCTTATCTGAAATCTACTTTTTTAATATTAGGTTTTTTTGGGGGGGTGGGGCAGGGCAATTGGGCTTAAGTGATTTGCCCAAGGTCACACAGCTAGTACATGTGTCAAGTATCTGAGGCCACATTTGAACTCAGGTCCTCCTGACTCCAGGGCCGGTGCTCTACTCACTGCGCCACCTAGCTGCCCCTTTTGATATTAGTTTTGAGCTTTTTAGAGCTATTACCACATGACCAGGACTAACCTCTCTACTTGCGCAAGTGATCACATTCCACCATATTATAATACATGATTTGTGTACCAATCCAAAGAATACAAAATGAAGCAACACAATACGTAAAGTCTTTAACATGGCGATAGTCTGAATGGTTTTCTAAACTTCTGTGGCACTAAAGAGGAATGTTGGACTGCTTATTAAGCATTAACACTGAGTATCTCTAAGAATAGCGAGGTAGCATAGACTCTTAGAGCAAAAAAGTAACTAGAAGACCTAGTTTCAAGTCCTGGTTCTGCTAAATAATAGTTATGTGATATTAAGCAAACTTACTCAAATTCTGTGAAACTCAGTTTCCTCTTTTTTAAATTTGTAGGAAAATAGTACATACCCAGTATACCTTTTTTGTTTTTTGTAAACATGAAATAATATAATGCATGGGAAAATGCCTTATAAGCTACAAAGTTCCATATAAGTAGAAGCAGGGTGAAGAGATCACAACTTTGTCCAAGGGCACCAAATTTAGAGGGACATGATGGCACTTGTAGTCCTCAGACAGTGTGGAAGCAACACATTTATCAGCTGGTTAATAGGAATAATTAATGAAAATAATCAACTTCTTCCCTACTTCCATTCATGTTATAGCATAGTCCAGTATCCTAGGTTTTCTCTCTTCAGTTTTGAGAGTGAGTTTCCCACATGTGGTCTGCAGTACTTGTCAAAGATGCAAACATTCTTACTTATGGTTCTGAATGAAAGTTATTATTAAAATTATTACTAGGAATTAGACACAGGGCTAAAAAGGTTAAAAAGCAGTTTTAGGGGAAATTGCATATGTGTTTATTTAGTGCCATTTCTATTTACTCATAAAACACATTGGGGCTTTGATATTAGAAACCAAATGTGATTGCTCCACCATCACAGAAGGCTTAAAGGAATAGATAGAAATTGAAATTAGTCTTGGAAATGGAGAATTCTGCAGATTGCAGTTGAGGGAGCATAAAGGATGACATGCTCTTTGAACAACTTCTAATTTTAATTCTTCAGCTAGTTGCCATATTTCTTCATAGCCTGAAACAGTAAGGCAATAATAACAACATCAATGATAATTGTGAATATGCCTATGTAGTTCTGTATCGTAAAGTATGAGACTCTCCATGAAGAAGGTAAAAGAATTATAACATTTATTCAGACACCAGAAAATCATATCCCATAACCAAATATTCAGCTTCCACAGCCAGTCAGCCCACTTTATCATAACAGCAAGGAACTTAAAACACCATATCACAGCCTGGAAACTTGCCATCCCAAAACCTCTCTGACCCCCTGCTGGGGTCTTCCCCAAAACAAACTCACAGTACAGCTAAGCCTGTTCAGTTCTAACAATTACAAGGGCAGCCATTAGCAGCCACCAGTAGCCATAATATCTTTCTCTCTCAGCATTTTCTATGACATAACTTCCTTTTCCTGTCAGGAAGTTCTTCCTACCATGTAACTTAGGCTTCCTGTGACATAAACAGGTCACATGGCCTGTTAATGGGTGGGAAAGATCTTCAGATCAAAATTGCTAATTCATAGCCTTACAACATCATCAGAATAAACCATGTGATGCATGAGTTAGCTATAAGATATTGCCCATGACATACTGCACACAAGTGGTATAAAAGGTATTGTTAGGGTTATGGAATACTGGAAAAGGATTATAAGGGTTTCTATGTATGAGGTCCACAGATCTCAGAGGGTCCATAATTTTAGTTTGAAGAATATATCTTTATTTCAATATAATTGGTTCCATTTAAAATTCTTTGCATTTTCATTTTATATATTTAAATAGTCAGAGAAGGGATCCATAAGCTTCACAAAATTACTGAAGGGATCTATGACAAAAAAGTTAAGAATCTGATGAGTCCTTGTGCTGCAGTGTCAATAAATCTAAAAGAAATCTTTAGGCTTATTGTGGGGACCCACGCATGGAGAAATTATAACAAGAACCACCACCTGGGGTTGTCAGAGTATGGACTTGGTTGGCACAACCAGAGGGAGTACTCACCCCAATGAGATCCCAGCATTTAAAAATCAGTTAGTATAGGCAAATTAAGACGTGTAGACAGGAAATCTGCAGATGATATTATAGACAATTGTTATACTTCTGGTAATTTGCACTCTTTGAATAGCTATGTCAATTTGTGGCTATACAAGTTAAATCTGATTCCCCATATAAACAGTGGTTCATCAGCAGATTTTCTTCTTGGGACACAGAAATACATGAAACAAAGAAAAGTATAGAATACTTTTTGGTCCAGTCTCATTCTCAAGTGGTCATATGATAATATGTCTAAATTGGATCTCTGACTAAGCTTTCTGTACATATTCTCTATCTATTACTTCTTATGGTCTTCTGTGGTGAAATGCTACATAAACTTACTCCACTATCAAATTTTATAGCTCATTTTTTAAACTGGTATTTGGTCCCGTATCTCTGTATTTGTGAAGGATATCAAATATTCGCTGGCTGACATGGTTCCTAGACTCCCTTAACCTCTTCATTGTGGTGATCAATTTACATTAGTCAAACTTCGTTAGAAAATAGTGATCATCTGTCAATTTCTATTGCTTTATCTATTTTCCATTTATTCATTTCCCAATTTTTGATGTCTGTGACCTGACAAAATAGATGATATTTGAATTTTTGTAACAGCACACAAACTTTTCTTCTCATTTTTTTATTACTGTAACTCAGTATTGATGTTGATTTTTCCTCAGTAATTGGTCTGACTACACAGACAGCTGATTCAGAAATGATTTGTATATTCCTATATAGACATTTCCTGTCCATTAGAATATAATCAAATTCACTTTTTCTTTTATGTCAGTTGGTCTACAAACTCTATGATCTATCCACAATGAACTGCTTGCTGTTCCTCATGTTCCTTGACATGCCATTTCCCAACTCCATGTATTTGTGCTAGCTGACCCCTATTCCTGGAATGCCCTCACTCCTTACCTCTAACTATTGGCTTCCTTCAAGACTCAGCTCAAACCCAACCTTCATCAGGAAGGTTTCGTTTCTCTCTGCTGCTAGTCCCTTCCCTCTGATATTACCTTCCATTTATACTGAGTGTGTACACGCTTGTATATATATGTGTGTTTGCATTTATACATATACATATATATGTGTATATATAGATGTGTGTATATATACATACATGCATATATATGATACGTATAATGTAGTTATTTGTATCTTGTCATCCCTCATCAGAATGTCAGCTTCTTCAGAACAGGTACCACATTTTTGCCTTTCTTGTTATTTTCGGAGATTAGCACAATGTCTGGCACATATTAAGTGCTTAACAAATGCTTATAAACTGACTAGTCATCAAATCTAGCACCTCCTGATTTTCTTATTTATTTATGAGAAACATACATGACATTTCCATATAGTTTAGGAGTATTTGGCTTCTCTTGTTCTTTGCTACTCAACTGTGTCCGTCTTTGCACTGAAGTGACAATATTAAAACATTTACAGTTTAATTTGGAGGGTTTTATTGAGTTTCTTATAGACTTTTCAATCTTCTCATCCTCTGCAACAGATGTTGGTAAAATCAGGGTGGTCTTTTTGCAAATACTTATCATGAACACTTGAATATGAGTGGACAAGTGTCCAGTGAAATGATGTTTCTTGTTGCCTTTGTCTCCATCATAAAACCAATTCCTTTGTTTGCCTCTCTCGGGAAAACCTCAGAGCTATCTTTCCACTTAACTGCAATGTCCTTTTGCCTTCTGGTTTCATTTGTAAATAGAATGTCAAGGTTTATATGATATTGTTTTTTGAGTAGTATGACCACCTATTATTCACTGGGTCAAGATCTTGCATTTATAATCTCAACTATTAATGCTTACAATGATGTAGGAACTATGTTGTTTTTAGCTTCCTTTCTTTTCTGCAGGACTTTGAAATGAGCCCTGCAGATGCAGAATAGGGTCAAAGAGAACTAAAAGGAATCCTTCATTTTTCTTTGTTTAATGGTTTCCTGTGGCTGAAGAATTCACCTCCTGAGTTGCTTTGCAATTTGAAAGCCTAACTCTTAGTAGGCAGAGACAGCCTATCTAGCATGGTAGAAATTGCCAGGACTTATATAGGCTTTGAGAACTCAAAGGTTCACTTATGCTACCATGATGAGTGGTACTTTCTAGAGATTACAACATGACAAAGGGATAAATGTACAAATAAATAAAAGAACATTCATTAAACACATCTTGTGTGCCAGTCACTGTGCTAAGTATTAGGGATGCAGAATAAGCACTGAGATTGACCTCCTAGCACCCCACAAGTATGTCTCTCTTAACTCTCTTCTTTGACATTTCTTATTTTCCTTTGCTTTGTAATTTAGCTAATCTTCAATCACACGACAATATTCATAACATAGCCAATTTCACTGTGTTCTAGAAATACATTTTCATTAGATCCTGCTTTACTGAAATCAAAACATGTAACACATTTAGCTTCTACATTAGTTGTTTATATATGCATACATACTTGGCTAGAAACTTAACCTCTATTTTTCAAAGCTTTAATTCTCTAATTTTTTCTAACTCATCTCTCATTTTCACACTTATCTCATCATTGGATAAGAGCTATTGTAAAAATTGGGCTTATTTTTAAAACCAGATGATTCAATGAAATCATTTCAAAAATTTTCAGTGTGACAGATGGGCCAACCTCTTTAAGTTTTAGAATCATAGAGACTCAGATTTTTCAGAGACTGCATGGGTCATTCCTTCATTAGAATGTGAGCTCCTTGAAGGAATAAATTGGTTTTGCATTAGTGCTTAGCACAGTGCTTGGCATATAGGACTCAAATGTTCTTGCTGACTGATGTAATTTGACTTTTACATAAGCCAGAATTTGCCTCATACATATTAACCCAGTCTCAGTTAAAAGATCTTAAATGAAGGAGTCTCCAGCACAAGCCAAGGTAGCCCATTTTACTTTTAGATAGCTTTCATTGTTAGCAAATTCTTCATTACCTCAAGTGGGAACCTGCTTTTGGGGAACTTCTGCCCATTTCTTTGATCTGTCTTTTCTGGAGCCACTCAGAACATGTCTAATCCCTCTTCTATATCACAGTTGTCATGTGTCTCCTAAGCATTCTTTTTCTCCAGACCAAGCCTTTGCTACTTCTTTCACACCCATTGGTGGGGGTGTTCAGGGAGGACTAGCACCTCTGATATGAGGGTTTGCCAAGCCCTTTTCAGGACATCTCATCTCTCACCTGTGACTCCAAGAAGCCACAGCAACCAGATGGAGGCAAACCATTTGGGCAGACAGGCTACACCAAGATGAGGATAACTGAAAGGCCTTAAACCTGTCAGTGACTTAAGGGGATGTCTACCCCAAACCTGTGAAGAATTCCCATAGAATGGAGTGGATGAGAACGATTTGTTTCAACAGCCATGAAGGTGGCTTAAACAGTCACTGTAGAGCTCTTAGAGCTTGGTCATACATCAAAAATGCCAAATTCATCCACTGTATCCTGGGCCATCACCAGTTGTCTTGATTTTTTTCTTGCCACTGGACTTCAATAACTCTGGAAGAGAGAGTGAAGCATTATTTGTGCAACTTTGCCTCGCTTAAATCCAATTCATATGCAAGACAAGACATCACCCATCACATGGTGATGCCACTGGTACTCTTTGAAATGAAGGATGAGCAATGACTTCCTTCAAATGATCCTCATGTGGCAGTTCTCTGTCCCTCTCACTGTCCTGGTCAACTTACTCTGAATATTCTACATTTTGTCAAAGTCCTTTTGAAACTTTGCCTTCTCTGATCTCCCCTGGTCTTTTCTCCCAGCAAGTAAATCTGTGATCCTTTTTGAAATTGCTTGCATTAGGGTTCCAAACTTCTAATTACCATACTTATACCTTTTTATGTTTTCCATCATTAAAACCACAATAATAAATGTCCATTTATAAAAAAGTTCTACCCTGGCCAAAAAAGTTTTATTTGACATTAACTTTACTTACCACAACCGTTTTTCACTACCCTCATCATACTTCAAAGAAGTTTTGTATCCGAAGATATAATTAATGATGCTCTGCGACTTCAGAAAATGAAATTGCCATTGTTGTGTAGAACTGATACAAGGCAAGATAGCTCCCAAGCCTCTGCAATGAAGAAAAAAAGTATCTTATAATGAATTAAGGTTTTCCCTAAAACATGGATTTTTATATTGTTTGAGGGGGGAGGGGACAAATGATGCTGATATATTTCTTTACTTATAGGAAGATATAACTCTATATTCATTAAACCATAGGATTTTAGAGCGCATCTGTTCAATCCAACTTATTTCATAGATGATTGCCATTGAAGTTAGGAGACTTATTGAAAGCCACAATTCTATTTAGTGTCAGAGCTTGGGATAAATCTAAGATCCCTGACTTTTCAGTCTTCCTTTTACAAGGTAGGTTGATAACTCAATGTTTCAACATAGATGAAATCTTTCCTTTTTGTTGTTATCCACAGAGTCTTTAATTATGTGAATTACTTGAAATCAGTGCATAAACTGAGAAGGGATCAAATTGTTCTTTGGACCTATGACATTAGATAACAAAATTCTTTACAGAAAATTCATTCAGTATTTTCACATAAAATAGATTCCTAATGTAATTTTATTTAAAGACATAATGGCATATGACAATTGATAGGATTTAGGTTAGGCTGGGATTTGCTAGCATAAAATGAAATTTGAAAGCAACCTACTGCTTTTAAAAGTTAGAACAACACTGTTTTCTTTGTTGTCTAGTGTTTCTATTTGCACCATATCATAGCTATGTGGTGGCCAAAACATGTGGGGTTTGATTTTCCTTTTTCTTTCTTTTTTTAGGGCATTATTTTGCTTTAGTAAAAGCTCATTTTGTAACTTCAAACTGATTGTGGATTTTTCGAGTGTTAACTTTTTGTCACAAAAAGAGAGTTTGGTGTGACTCCCTATCTATCTCACAGTATACTTGGTATGAGCTTTGTAAATTATGAAAAGCTAGACAAATATGAGTTCTAACCATTATTCTTATAGGAGAAACAAAGCTAAGAAACCTGAAGAAAGAAAGAAAACTCTGGGAAGAAAAGATACTGGGACCATAAACAGATATTAGTGACTCTTTTTCCTGCTTAGCACTTCCATAGTAGCATTCAAAGATAAGAAGGCTAAAAGAAGACAAATATTTGGGAAGATATATTTGAGGAGAAAGGGTACATCAGGCACAGAGGATAGTTTGTGCAGTCATATGGTGGTGGGAGATGGAATGTGAGATTCAAATATTACTAGATCTTTTTCACCATTGGGTTACTTTTTTATAAAGAGCATAGGGAGGTTCCCAGCATTAAGAAAGGAATTGTAGGTGGATTGAATCCTCTTGATGGCTTTTACCAATCTATAAATTAAATAATTGATGGTGATAAGATTTAGTGAATTAATGTTGGTGAAGATCTTTGGACATTTTACATGAAAAAATATATACAACTAGAAGATAGATGTTCCTTCCCATAAATAAAACAGATTAAAAAACATATTCCTGTAATTATAATTTTTATTGGTAGGTCCAAATACTAGAAAGAAAATTTCCTTGAAGAAGAAGTAAAAGTAGCACAAGACAGATATAAAATTGTAGAGTTGGAAATGACCTTTGAGGCAAACTAGCTCATTGGAAAGCACTAGATAGGGAGTGAAGAGGCATGACTTTCAGTCATAACTTTGCCACTACCTAGTTATGTGACATCAAGTTAATCTCTCTGGTTCCCATAATCCTTAATTATAAAAGACAGGAGTGGACTAGATGAGTTCTGAGATTCCTTTCAATTTAAATGATCTAGGTAAAGACTAATCCAACCTGTTGAGAAACTGTGGTTCAAGGATGTTGCAAATTCCCCAGCCTCTGTAATTTTTTATAGTCAAGTCAGGACTGTTCTTAACTATTGATAAATGACACTTTCCACCATACCACATAGCCTCTCATCTCACTTGTACTTTAAAGTAAAGATTAGATCACTCTAATCTCTGAATAATAGGGATAGCAGATGCATAGAAAGGAAGTATGGAGTAATAATAAAGCTCCAGCTTTGAAGTTAGGAAGACTAAGGGTCAAGTCTCACCTCTGATACATAGTAGCTATGTGATCATGGGCAAGTCACTTAATCTCTTACTAACCAAAGCTATGATCAAAATCAAATGATGGATAACAGTTGCCCACTCATATTGGTAGATGAAATTTCATAGGTCACACACACACACACAGAGGAAGAGAAAAAAATGTTGGATAGCCCAAGTGGTAAATTTCCATCCAGGAAATATTCTGAAGAGAAAAAGGTGGGAATGGGTTGTAATTTGTACCACTGGAGGGAGCACTCATATTGATAAGATCAATTGAGGCATTGAAACAATTGCAGACATTCATGATATAATTTCATCCAAAAAATTTGGAACATTTAATGTTGAGATATTAATGAATCTCAGTTGACATTAATACCACCAATGACCAAGTTTGAGAATGTGGCCTTTAATACCTGCTTTACCAAGTCTGAACAAATAAAATAGTGT
The DNA here is from genome assembly GCF_011100635.1 of Trichosurus vulpecula. Lineage (NCBI taxonomy): Eukaryota > Metazoa > Chordata > Mammalia > Diprotodontia > Phalangeridae > Trichosurus > Trichosurus vulpecula. The sequence goes on from NC_050573.1 coordinate 174,747,692, forward strand.
TTCATTTATAAAAAACATAACATACAAAATCCCCCCCAATATATCTTAAAATATTACATGTAACACAAAATATATGGAAATATCTGTTGCAAATTGGTGACTGTAAGAACATCTCTTCCTTAAGCAGATATACACAGGATGTCATTTCAGTGACAGTGCTGATCCTTAAAGTATTATCCTTGCTTTGGTCTTGATTCGATATACCATATGCCATTAGGATTTCCAACATTTCATTTCATTTCCTTTCTATGGAGTAATAATAGTACATATAATCACTAAACCTCCCAGACTTTAAAGGGAAGGCATTTTAACCTGCATTAGCAACATCTTTAGGCCGCCATAAAGCTTTTATTTTCCCCCAATGAGATAAATAACCAAACACTTTAAAAGGCTAAGGAACAATTGCTCAGTTCAAATGAATAGATTCTTATGATGATCTATGTTTGCCTTCTTGATTGAATATCAGCCATGATACAATTATACTGTAAAGAGCCTCTTCCCAATGGAAAGCAGAGAAATCCTAAGTATGCTCCTGTCATGTGACAGTCCTCAGGACCCCCTTTGCTCTTTTTTCATTCCTTAGTTGTCCTTGGCTGGCAGCCAACCTCCTCCCTACAGTGGTTTGAAGAGTTGCAGAAGTGGCAGGATGATTTCCCTGCATCTTCGGGGATCCTGTGATTATTGTGTAATGTGCATTGGAAGAGTAATTACTGGCATCCCTCATTAGAAGGCAACCCAATGGGTAAAATGGTGTAACACATTGTACTCAATTTGCACTTACCAAATGTTGCAAAGTGAACCTGCAATGCTCTAGTTATTCTAAATGGGTGGAGGTAAGAGAGTGGGCAAATGAGTAAGAGAGTATCACAGTGATGCAGAGGTTTGGGAATCCTGAGGTAAAAACATGTAAATAGTCAAGAGATAGGGCTGGTGCAATTTTTGTATTCTTATGAATTTATTTTTATTAATTTCTATGTATTTCTATAGTTTGCACCTGCAATAAATTAAGGTAGAGTTAGCCTAGGGGAATTTTGTAGTAATGCAGGACTGTCATTTTGAAAATTTCCTTATCTTGCTTGTTTGGCTACCAAATACATTTTATTTAATTCTATTCCAGTAAACAGTTATTAAGTACCTACTTGATGTAAAGATGAAATTTTAAGATACAATCACATTATTCAAGGAATTTGGGGTCAAAGTAGATATGTATGCAGATAGCTATAGATGAATAAAAGCTTCAGAGATTAAGACAAGTGACCTTAGAAGTTCAAGGAGGAGGAATGCTCTATAGCTAGGGGATAGAATAGGAAACTGAAGTCATTCTGGAGGGGATGAAGTGCTGGCCAAGCCTTGAATACAAGAAAGATTTCAACAGAGATAAGGAGAGAATTCATTCCAGGCATGGGAGAGGACATGTGTGTGTGTGTGTGTGTGTGTGTGTGTGTGTATGTGTGTGTATATATATATATATATATATACACACACATATACACACACACATGTGTGTGTGTGTGTGTATATATATATACACACACATATACACACATATACACACACACACATATGTGTATGTGTATATATATATATATACATATATATATATATATGTTTAAACTTATAGGAGGAAGAGGAAAGTATGAGCTTGAAGAACTTCTAGTAGCCCAACTTGGTTGGAATATGGGATATATAAGGAGAAGTATAATGAATTAAGGTTGAAAAGTAGGTTGGAGCCTGATTATAACAGGTCTTGTATGTGTGATTAAGGAGTTTGTATAATTTTTTATAGGACATAGAGAACCACTGAATGTTTCTCCTAAGGAGTGTTATCAGACAATGATCAATTCAAGACATGAAAAACTAAAGACAGAAAAGTGTGTTGGTAACCAAAAATGGGCTCCTTAGCACTTAGTCAACAAGTGCCCTTGAACTAACTGAATGCTGTCTGTATGTTGGATTGGAGTAAGCTTGTCGGCCCCTTCACCTTGCTTCCCTTGATTAAGCAGAGCGAAAGAACCTGTGCTTTCCTGGTCAACCCCTTCACCTTGCTTCCCTTGGTTAAGCAGATTGAAAGAACCTGTGCTCTCCCCGCGTACCTTACACCCCCTCAGAAGCTGCTAGCCGGATGGTTAAAAACAGCTTCTGTTGGAGCCAGAGACAGCTACAGCTGAAGCTGAAGCAGGAGCTGCCGGTAGCAGAGCTGACCTACATGTGGATTGAGGAGTGCTGAACAAGGACTGGAGGCCAGTGGGTAATCTTTTTGCCATAGAGGGGAAGCATGTATATGATTTTGCTTTATACCATCATGCTTCTCTGTGGCCTCCTGGTTACCCTTCTGAGGTGGACTTATTGGGCCTGGAAGCTTTTGATCAAAATATCAAAATGGGGATGCTGGTTCATGGGTCTGTTACTTTGGAGTTTAAATACGTGCTTTGATTCTTCTGTCTCCTATCTAGAGAATTCCTGATGTCCTGCGGTTCTGAACCTTTCAGACATATATATGATTCTCTTTGAAATTATAAATTCTGCCTTCATAATACAAAAGGTAAGTTAGAACTCTATTTTACAAGGGTCCAGAGGAAAAGTAATCAACTAAGAGAAGAACTTAATGCAGTGGACTTGGGGGTGAAATAAAGGCATAAAGAGGAGATATAAAACATATTTCAGTTGTATAAATGATAGGACGTGGAAAAAAAAAGATTGTGTGTATACTGTAAAGAAGAATAAAGGATGACTGAACTTTTGAACCTGGGTGACTGGCAAAATGAGGATGCTATTGACACATACAGAAGTTGGGAAGTGGTACGTGTTTTGGAGGGAAGATGCTGAGATACGTTTTGGAGATGCTGAGTTCGAGGTGACAGTGGATTATTTGGGTGAAGAAATTTAAGGAACGTTGGAAATGAAGGATTAAAGCTCAAAAGAGATGTTCAGAGGTAGATTTAAATAGATTTCTAGGTCATGTGATCAACAAGATAGAGGCCTGGACATTTTCTCCTGTCCTCATTAACTCTCAAAAGAAAATCCAAAAAGAAATTAAGTGTCAGAGGTAGAAAATTTTAAAAGGAAGGAAGGAAAGAAAGAGGGAGGGGAAAGGAAGCTAGGAAAGAAGGAAGAAAAGAAAGAGAAAGGGAGGCTGCAAGGAAGGAAGGAAGGGAGAAATAAGGAAAGGAAAGAAAAAAATCCCTATTATCACATATAAGCACAGTCAAGGAAAACATATTACCACATTGGCTACTTGCAAAAATGCGTTTCTGATTCATATGAAGCCGTTAGGTGGAATAATAGATAGAGTGCTGGGTCTAATGTCTTGAAGCCCTGAGCTCAAACCTGGTCTCAGAAATTTTCTAGGTGTGTGAATTTGGGCAAGTTATTTAACCTTTGCTATCAATTTCCTCATTTTAAAATGGAGATCATAATAGCAATGACCTCCCAGGTTTATTGTGAGGATCAAATGAGATAATATTTGTAACGAAATTAGCACGGTGCCTGAAAAGCAGTGTTGTGTAAATGCTATGTATGTGCTATATAAATGCTAGCTATTTTGATGCTGCTGCTGGTGGTGTATATTAGTCCATCATCTTTTTGTCATGGTGACATCATTCTTCTTTATCAGTCCACTGAATTATGGTGGATCATTATATTGATAAAATTCTCAAGGTGTTCAAAATTGTTCATTTTTGTAACATTGAAATTATGGTATAAATTTTTCTGTTTCTGTTCACTTCACTATGCATCTGTTCAAACAAGTCATTCTATGTCTCTTTGAAACTATTTTTCCCTCATTTCTTACAGCACAATAGTATTCCATTACATTTGTACAGACAATTTGTTTAGCCTTTCCCCTCATGTGTATCCTCTTAGTTTCTGGCATGTTTTGTTTTGTATATAAAGGACCTTTTCCTCTTTTATTTCTTTGGGGTATAGACCTAGCAGTCATACAGCTGGGTCAAATTTCATTCACTATTTAGTATTTTTTTTTGTGCATAATTCAAAATTGCTTTCCAGAATGATTGAACCCATTCAAAAGTCCACCAATTGTTCCTCAATGTGCTATTTTCTTGGAGGCCTTCCAGTATGTGTCATTTTCTTTTTTGTTGTTTTTGCCAATTTTATGGTCATGAGGTAGAACCTCAGAATTATTTTAATTTACATTTCTCCAATCTTTTATCACTTGAAGCATTTTTTTATATGGCTTTAGGTAGTCTGGATTTCTTCCCTTGACAATCACATCCTTAGACTATTTGTCAGTTGGGAAATGGCTCTTTATCTTTTAAATTTGAATCAATTCTTTATGTATCTTGAAAATGAAATTTTTATCAGAGAAAATAACGTTAAGATTTACATCTCCTTCCAGTTAAACGTTTTCCTTCCAAATTTAACTGTTTTAGATTTCCTTGTGCAAAACCTTTTAAATTTTAGGTAATCAAAATTAGGTATGTTTTTTAATCTTCTGTGATGTTCTCTATCCCTTCTTTGATCATGAATTTTTCTCTTATCCATAGATAATTTCTTCCTTGTTTCTCAAATTTGTTTCTGATGTGACCTTTTGTATCTAGGTCGTGTATCCATTTTGAATTTTATCTTGATGTTAGGTATGAGTTGTTGGGCTAAATCCAATTTCTGCCATACTGCTACCTAATTTTCCCAGCAGTTTTTTATTCAAGAGTCCTAGCTTTTATATTTAGCAAGTACCAGGCTCCTGGGTTCATTTGATTTTGTATGAAATGTACTTAATCTGTTGTTCCACTGATTGATTTGTCTTTTTTTTTGACCTGTAGCAAATTATTTTAATAATTAGTGTTTTGTGGTATAGTTTGAGATCTATTATTTAGATTGAGATCTACTTTATTCTCAATCTCTTCCATTTTTTTCTACTTGCATTTCTCAGCTTTTTTTTGCCTCCACATCAATTTCATTTTTTTTTTTTTACTTTTATAAAGTAATCTCTTGGAGGTTAGATTGGCATTACACTGAATAAGTAAATTAATTTAGGTAATAGTCCATTTTTTATTATTTTTGCTCAGTCTACCATGTACAATGAATGTTTTCCCTATTAGGCCTGTCTATTTCTGTGAATAGAGTTTTTTAGTTGTTGTATTAATATAATTCTTGTTTAAATACTTGGTAAGTAGGTAGACCCCCAAATATCTAATATATTCTGTAGTTTTTTTAAGGAAATTTTTTCTATTTCTTCTTGTTAGATTTTATTGGTATTATAAAGAAATGCTGATGATCCATGTGGATTTATTTTATGTCCTGAAACTTTGCTGAAGTTATGAATTATTTCAATTAATTTTAGTTGACTCTCCAGAATTCTTCAAAATTTGCAAAAGGTGATAGTTTTGTTTCTTCTTTACCTATGTTTTTTTTTCAGTTTCTGTTTCTTTTCTTGTTGCTATAGCCATCATTTCTCACATTATATGAAACAGAAGTGGTAACAATGGACATCTTTATTTTTCTCCTCATCTTATTGGAAAGGATTCTAGTTTATCCCTTTAAGTGTTGTTCTGTTTCTTGGTTTTAGATATATACTATTTATCATGTTAGTGAAAGGTCTATTAATCCCTTTGTGTTCTAGTGTTTGTTTGTTTTTTTTTTAAACAGGACTCCCTCAATACCCCTTCCCCATACACTTTTTTCCTCAGAGAGTACATGACCCCACTCACAACCTTATGCCATGAGACCCACTCAATTTGCTACTTCTGCAGTCTACAAACCCATTCTATTTCAGTATTTATCCCAGCATTCAGGTGCCACAAATATCAGATGTCAACTCTGCCCACTCACAAATAGAGGAGGGGGAGTTATAGGTGGGTGGAACCATGTATTGCAAGGGACATCTAAGCTCAGCCTTAGGTGGCTCCCAAGTCAGGCAACCTCCATGGCAGCAGAAGTGTTGCCTAAATTTCCTAATGTAGCCTGCCTCAGTCCACAAAAGTGACAGATACTGCTTCAACCCAGCCAGAAAATAGAGAAAACTAGGAGAGAGGGCTAGCATATTTGGCTGCATCAGGCCCCAAGGAAGGGGGATTGGTATTCAGCTGTAGCCAGTTCTGCTTCCTTCTCCCTGAAAAAATACTTGAGGCAGGGACAAAAGCTGTTAAAGGTTAATTCCCCAATGTGGGGTAAATCTGAGCCAACTTTAAGGACCAGCCCTGGGGAAAAACTTCATCAAAGGGGATGGAGTCAGAAAATGAGTGACAGAAAAATATAAGAAAACAAGCAAACAAACAAGCTATCAAAGATGCCAGGAGAAAGAAAACTCAATTTAAAATATAGAGCATAAGCACATAAATCAACAAGGAGGATAATAAAATCCAAATTGAAGATGACTACAAAGGCATCTGAAAGAATGTAAACAAATATAAATAAATATTGTAAGATGTAGGAATTTAAACCAACATCTGATAAAACACAGAACACTGTGGATTCCCAAGAGATTATGGAACTGCAACAGGATATTCCAGAAATTGATGAGAGAAACAGAAAACTTGAGAGAGGAATTAATATAAGAACAAATGGAAAAAAATTATGACCTATACAACAGAAATAATTAGAATAGCAAAACTTGAAATCAAAAGGGTGAGACTCTTCAAGTACAACACAGATTGAGAATAATAGATTGAGAATACAAATACACTGGAGTGAAGAGTAGTCTAGAAGGAGAGGAATAAAAAACAATAACATTAAAAGAACACATGATGTCTGTACAAGTTCAACACATTTATATTGATGACAGGATGTCTAGGGCAATTTAGGGCTCATAGGTCTCTCAGGAGACTATAACAAGTAAAAAAAAATCCAATACAATAAAACTATCCAGAACTTCTGAATACAGAAAAAAGTCCCTATGTCTCTAACTCCATAACTTATAGTGATTACATCTAACAATTTGCTGACAACAAATTTTGGTAGTGACAATGAGAAAGATCTTCAAATATAAAAGCAAAGAATTTTGAATAACTCAAGACTATTCTGTACCTACCAAAAAGTTCAGAAAGTAATTGAATAAAAATTCAGAAAAACAGAAGGTCTCAAGATGTGCATTAAAAATATTTCTTGCAAAACTGAGCCTGTCAATGAAAAATCATGGACATTCAATATATTATTGAATAAGTAAGTATAGAAAAGGGATAGCATTTAAAGATAAAAGAGAAACATTTCGACAAAATGCACACAAAATATACACTCATACACACTCTCAAACACACACACTAGTTGTGGGCAGATCATTTAAGGAGTAGTAGGAAGGAAGAAGCTAAAGAATGATGGGGAAAATAAGAGCAGAAGGAGTAAGCAGGGACATAAAATCAATCACTTAACAAGTATTTATTCAATACATATGATTTTCTAGGCAGGTACTGTGGTAAATGCTTGCAAATACAAAGAAAAGTAAAAATAGTCCCTTCCCTCAAAGAGCTTTCCTTATCTGGAAGACAGTATGTACATAAACATGTGTATACAAGATACAAAGCAAATACAGGATAATCTTAGAAAGGAAGGCAACAAGTGAATATACCAACAGGACCAATGACTGACATTTCCTTTCCAGAGATTATGGTAGTGTAGCTATGGTGAGATTGCACCAAACAAGACAGCCTGGCCTCAGAACTCCTTCATAACTTGGTCCCTGGAGATAGCAAAGGGTGCAGCAGCAGGAGTGGAGGAAGGTTTAAAAAAAAAAGCTAACTAACTGTACATAGGTATATTTATCTTCTTTTACCTTTTCTCATATGAATGGTCATATGGTTTGTTTATTGCTTAATAAACCCTGTAGTTATCATAAGGTGGGTTTGGCCATTTCTCTATTCCTTGAAATTCTAAATCTTATTAACACACCTCTAATGCTCCATCTTATCACATTGGAACTGCGCTTTGTCACACAATGCTAGCGGGCCCTGTGGCATCTATTCCTTACAATTCAACAATCATGTCATCTACAAAGTGTAACAATATCCAGAGTAACTGAGATACCTCTGTTACTATTGGAGCCAGGGAATTCCATTACTATTCCTACGGCCATGCCCTTATGGTCTGTATGAATCAGGATACTCTTTAAAGAGCCTTTTTTAGGGATAAACTTATATCCTTTATCATGCCCCTACATATGCAGTGATGGCTTTGCCCAGTGCATATGACAGCAAATCTGTCTAGAGGCCAAGAAGAAGGATCCCATATGTGGAGATCTTCTACTATCTTCCTCAGCAGACTTCAGATTATGTTGTTAACTCTACTGAAGGTTTAATATTGGATGACCTTCCTGGTTCCTCTGCTTCAGGCTGATAAAATCAAACGATCAACCATACTGGTTTTTAAAGTTGTACATGTCTTAAACTGGGTGTGGTTTATAGAGAAACTGCCAGCTCAATGAGAAATATTCATAAGCCTTAAATATAGATTATTTGTGCCCAAAGGATTCCTTTTATGAGGAAACAATCTTGTTACTTCAGAAGATGATCATTAAATTGTCTAGGGTGATACAATCAGAAACTGTTCATATGAAAACAAAGAAGTCATGTCCAGGGGGGCTGAAATTGATTCTGCTACTTAATCATTTAGCAGGGACTTTGTTGCATTACTATCCTTGATACAATTCACCAGTGACACCTTCCTTTATCCATGGGGAGTTATACGGGAATTTGTAAACGTTACCAATGATCTGAATTTGTTAATACCTCCAAGTGTCAGTTCACCGGTGCCCAATAGGACATAAAAGTGCTTACTTCTCAGGCAAAGCCATCCCGTCAAGTGACTGCAATGGATGTAGTCAGCAGTCACAGCACAGGGGCAAAGTGCATAGCAAGTGGACAGTTTTGCAGATAGCAAAACTTTAACTATGCCCTCATGTCCTGATGACTGCTGGAAGTAGTTGAGCTGGGGCTCTACTTACTCATGCAGGGGTTGTTCTAATGCTGGTGATATGATCAGCTCAAAATTATTGTAGAGTAGAAATCGTGTAGTTGCTAGGATTCTTTGATACTAGCGCTTCTCAAAGTGTCATCTGGGGATCCCTGGGGATCCCAAGATCCTTTCAGGGGGGGTCTGTGAGGTTAAAACTATTGTCATGGTAATATTACAGCATTTTATTTTTATTTTCCATTTCTCCTCCATCTCTCAAAAACTTCCCTTAGCTTCTCTCGAGACTTAACTCAGGTGTTAGCCCAAATGGAAAGCTTTGGCTGATCCTTCTTGAAGTTCTAATGTACTCTCCCTTCTCCTTTATTTTTTTCTGAGCTATGTACTTGTTGTATTTTTCAAAAGAACAATAATAGCTAGCATTTATGTAGCACTTCAGGGTTAGTAATGTGTTTCACATTCTGTTAGATCACAACAATCCTGTGAGGCAAATGCCATTATTATCCCCATTTTAAAGACGAGGAAATTGAATTGGAGAGCATTTAAGTGGCTTGTCTAGTATCACTTAGCTGTTATATGCCTGAGACAAGATTTGGTCTCAGGTCTTCCTAATTCTGTGATCAGCACTATCCACTGTGCTACTTAAGTCTCCTAGAATATAGATCAGATAGAGCATTTATTAAGCACTTATTATGTTCCAAGCACTGTGCTAAAACTGGTGATATAAAAGTAAACAAAATAGTGTCTTCCTTAAGGATCTTGCATTCTAATATGCGATAATAACTAAAGAAGGAGGTGCTAGAAGAGGGAAAGTGTGTACTAGATGTTGAACCTCTTGAAAGTAGTATGGGGTTCTCATTCATAGATGGATGAGGCAGAAAGGCTAAGCTATCAGAGTCAGTGGTAGAGAAGTAGTTTCTGGTAAGCAGACTGCAGTTCCATGAGGGCAGGGACTGTTTTCATTTTTGTCTTTGTATTTCTAATGCCTAGCACTGTGCCTTGCCCTAATGAAGGCTAAATGAATCAAACAGTTCCCATCCACTCCTATTTGAGATTGTTGTCATTGTCATCCTGCCTCCTGAATACTTGCTATAAACTCTTGACTACCATAAAACCCATACTGTTTGGGCTAGTGTGACCTCTATTCCTGAGGGTCTATGGAACCATTGTTTAACCACAGGCAAATATTTAGAAATAGTATTAAATGACTGAGTTTAAGAATCAATCAAGAGTGATTCCTCATGAGTCATCTGTTCCACTTGATTTCACCTTTGAAAAGTTCCAAAGAAATTAAGAACACCATGAAATCACATTAATGAAGAGAAGATTTTTTTTTCAATTTTATAAAGCAGTTAATGGAAGGTGGTAGTGGGAGGGAACAGGGAAGACAACCTGACAAGAAAGGGATGAAACAGCATTTCAGTTTCTCAGTCTCTTTATTTCTTTGACATTGGCCGTTGGAGCTTAGCAATATAACATTTATTGTTATTGCTTAGTGGGGAAATCCCACATTCTCTTGCCAGTTAGCTTCATTTGACTTGGAATGATTTCTATTTCAATGGCACCATTGTACGACCAAATATAGACCTGTCAGGATCATTGTAGCATCTAGTTTGAGCACTTATGCTACCTTTCAATAAAGAAAAATGCTTTTTGAAAAAAATGATAACTAAGGGGATAAGTTAGGGTCATGTGTGAATTGTTTTTCTGAAGGATTGTGAATAATTTTGAAGCTGTGGAAATAGATCCCCACCACTTTGAAGTAATAAGAAAAACGTTATGATCACATTTAAAAACAAAACAAATAAGCCAAAAAAACCCAACACACTCACACAACAGAGGACCTGGAAAGCAGTAAATAGAGTGATGACCTCCAAGTTAAGCAGAACCAGAATAAGCATACTTTTATAGAGAGCCTGATGCACCTTCCAATTCTTAGAATATAAGATATCCATAATTCAGTGAGTAGATTTTTACTTCAGTTATCTAGATATTTCAGATAGAAAAGAATACATTTTAGCTTTGATTATCAAAGTATTTTCTTCATTTAAAAACTTCATTGTGCATATAGAATGTCTTTCTTTTGCTTGCAGTTGTATCCCCATTCTTAGCACAGTGCCTGGCACTTAGTAAATGCTAAATAAATATTTATTTTTTGTTACCTGTTTGATATCTGTTAGTATTCCATTGCTTCTATTTAGGAAAAGTTTCAGGAGAAATGAAGCAAAGAACCATCCTAGGACTGCCAAACTATTATCACCTCAAACATCTAGACATAGGTAAAGCATATTTTTACCTTCAATTACTCAATAATTGTTTAAACTTCCACCCTGAGTGGGAAGAAGCAGCCTCTCAGTCTAAACAAGGCTTAATAGAATCCAGATGAGGAAAAACATACTTTCTCACCCTATGCTCTTATAGTACCATAATGATACAAGTAGAAGTACAGGATGTAAAGACAAGAGGTGTTTCTCCATGAAGCCAACTTTTGTGTTTCTCTTCTCTATATGGGTTTTAAAAAGACTTTTGTTTTCCTTTCCCTTTCTGAAGTATATGTGGAACTATTCATTTTTTAAATTTTATTTTTTCCACTTACATGTATAAATTTTTATCATTCATTTAAAAAAAGAATTTGAGTTATAACTTCCCTTCCTTCCTTTCTCCTCTCCCCCCTCCCTGAGATGGCAAGTAATTTGGTATAGGTTGTACATGTGTAGTCATGCAAAACACATTTCCATATTGGTCATGTTGTGAAAGAAAATGTAATTTAAAAAAAGCAAGAAAAATAAATAAGTTTAAAAAAGTATGCTTCAATCTGCATTCAGACCCCATTAGTTCTTTCTCTGGAGCTGGATAACATTTTTCACATAAGTCTTTTTGAATTATCTTGGATCATTGTATTGCTGAGAATAGCTAAATCATTCACAGTTGATCATTGTACAATATTGCTAGTATTGTCTACCTTGTCCTCTAGTTCAACTCACTTCACTTTATATCAGTTCATGTAAGTCTTTCCAGGTTTTTCGGAAAGCATCCTTTTCATCTTTTCTTATAGCACAATAATATTCCATCAAAATCATATACCACAACTTGTTCAGTCATTTCCCAATTGATGGGCATGCCATCAATGTCCAATTCTTTGCTATCACAAAAAGAACTGCTATAAATATTTTTGTATTTTCCTTTTTTTAAAAAAAAATCTCCTTTGGATACAGATGTAGTAGTGGTATTCCTAAGTCACAGGATATGCCCAGTTTTATAACCTTTTGAGCATAGTTCCAAATTCCTGTAAAGAATGGTTGGATCAGTTCCCAATTCCACCAACAGTGCTTCACTGTCCCAATTTTCACATATCCCCTCCAACATTTGTAACTTTCCTTTTCTGCCATATTAGCCAATCTGATAGGTGTGAGGTGGTGTCTCAGAGTTGTTTTAATTTACATTTTTTATAATCAATAGTGATTTAGAGCATTTTTTCATATGCCTATAGATAGCTTTGGTTTCTTTGTCTGAAAACTGCTTGTTCATATCCTTGAACATTCATCAACTGAGAAATGACTGTATTCTTATAAATTTCACTCACTTGTCTCTATATTTGAGAAATGAGATCTTTATCAGAGAAACTTGCTATACATTTTTTTCACAGTTATGATTACTGTGTATTTCTTTCCATCCTATTTTCCCCTGTTTATCTTCCTCCTCCTTCTCCTCCTCCTTCTTCTCTCTGCCTCTGCCTCTGCCTCTGTCTCTGTCTCTCTCTGTGTGTCTCTGTCTCTTTTCACTGTGTCCCTCCTTAAAAGTATTTTTCTTCTAACCACTGCCTCCTCCAATCTGCGTTTTCTTTTGCTGGACTCCCCTTTTCTCTTATCCCCTTCCCCCCTTAGTTCCTTGTAGGGTATGATAAGTTCTATGCCCAATTGAGTATATATGTTATTCCCTCTTTGAGCCAATTGCAACAGGTAAGGTTCAAGTGTTGTCAGATAGTGCCCCATCTTCCCCTCCACTGTAAAAGTTCTTTTGCACCTCTTTTATGTAAGATAATTCACCCCATTCTACCTCTCCCTTCCCCCTTCTCCCAGTGCATTCCTCTTTATCACCACTTAGTTTTACTTTTATTAGATATCATTCCATCATAGTCAACTCACACCTGTGCCCTCTGTCTATGTAAATTCCTTTTAACTGCCCTAATAATGAGAAATTCTTAGCAGTTACAAGTACCATCTTCCAATGTAGTAAATAGTTTAACTTTATTGAATCACTTATGATTTCTCTTTCTTGTTTACTTTTTTATGCTTCTATTGAGTCTTGTATTTGAAAGTTAAATTTTCTATTCAGCTCTGTTTTTTCTTAAATCAGGAATGCTTAAAAGTCCTTTATTTCATTAAGTTTCCATTTTCCCCGAAGGATTATATTCAGTTTTGCTAGATGAGTGCTTGTTTATTGTGATCCTACCTCCTTTACCCTCAGAAATATCATATTCTAAGCTATCTGATCCTTTTATGTAGAAGCTGCTAAATCTTGTGTTATTCTGACAGTGGCTCCATGATACATGAATTGTTTCTTTCTGGCTGCTTGCAGTACTCTCTCCTCGTAATTTAGCTAAAATATTTCTGGGAGTTTTCATTTTGGGATCTTTTTCAAGAGATGATCAGTGGATTATTTCAATTTCTATTTTATCCTCTGGCTCTAGGACATCAGGGCAGTTATCACTGATAATTTCTTAAAATATGATGTCTAGGCTCTTTTTGATCATGGCTTTGAGGTAGTCCAATAACTCTTAAATTATCTCTCTTTGATCTATTTTCCAGATCAAATGTTTTTCCAATGTTTCACATTTTCTTTTCTTTTTCATTCTTTTGATTTGTTTTATTGTTTCTTCATGTCTCATGGAATCATTAGTTTTCACTTGCCCAATACTATTTTTTTTATTTTTTTTTATTTTTAGTTTACAATACTTGGTTCTACACAATTTTGAGTTCCAGATTTTCTTCCCTCCCTCTCCCCCTCCCCTCCCAAGATGGCATGGAATCCCATATATCTTCCATGTATAAGTTCACATTGAATTAATTTACATACTAGTCAAGTTGTGGAGAAGAATTATGACCAATGGAATGAATCATGAGAAAGAAGAAACAGAGAACCTCCCGAAAAAAACCAACCCAAAAACATAAGAGAGAAAAAAAAGGGGGGGGAAAGGCAAGCATAAAGTGTGCCTCAATCTGCATTCATACTTCATTATTCTTTCTCTGGATGTAAATAGTATTCTCCATCGTGAGTCCTTTGGAGTTGTCTTTGCACCTTGTGTTGCTGAGAAGAGCAAAGTCTGTCAGGGTTAGTCATCACAGAATAGATATATCTGTGGTTGTGTATAATGTTCTCCTGGCTCTGCTCTGCTCACTCAGCATTATGTAATGTAGGTTTTTCCAGGTTGTTTTGAAGTCCGTATCATCCCCATTTCTTATGGCACAATAGTATTCCATTACCTTCATATACCACAGCTTGTTCAGCCATTCCCCAATTGATGGGCATCCCTTTGATTTCCAATTCTTAGCTACCACAAAAAGAGACGCTATAAATATTTTTGTACATATGGGTCCTTTTCCCACTTGTGTGATCTCTTTGGGATACAACCGTAGAAGTGCTATTGCTGCGTCAAAGGGTATGAACATTTTTATAGCTCTTTGGGCATAGTTCCAAATTGCTCTCCAGAATGGCTGGATCAGTTCACAACTCCACCAGCAATGTAACAATCTTCCATCCAATTCTACTTTTTAAGGAATTATTTTCTTCACTGAGCTTTTATTAACCTGCTTTTCCATTCAGCTAATTCTACTTTTTAAGTAATTCTTTTATTCAGTAAATTTTTGTACCTCTTTCTATTTGGTCAATTCTTCTTTTTAAGGAGTTTTTTTCTTTTCCATATTTTTGGTGTAACTTTTTTCGTTTGATCAATACTTCTTTTGAAGTTGTTCTTATCTTCAGTGGATTTTGTGCCTGTTTTACCATTTAGCCTATTCTGTTTTTTGAGGTGTTATTTTTTTCAGGATATTTTTTTGCCTCCTTTACCAAGTTATTCACTCCTTTTCCCATAATATTCTTGCATCATGCTCATTTCTTTTCCCAACTTATCCTCACCTTCTCTTATTTGATTCTTGTTTTAAATTCATTTTTTTATTTATTTTTTTAGCATTGATTTTCACAAGAGCTTGAATTACAATTTTTCTCCATATTTTTTCCCTCCCACCCACGCTCCAAGATGGCATATATTCTGGTTGCCCCATTCCCCAGTCAGCCCTCCCTTCTATCACCCCACTCCCCCCATCCCCTTTTCCCTTACTTTCTTGTAGGGCAAGATAGATTTCTATGCCCCATTGCCTGTATATCTTGTTTCCTAGTAGCATGCAAAAACTTTTTTTTAACATCTGCTTTTAAAACTTTGAGTTCCAAATACTCTCCCCTCTTCCCTCCCCACCCACACTCCCTAAGAAGGCAAGCAATTAAACATAGGCCACATGCATATCATTATGTAAAACCCTTCCACAATACTAATGTTGTGAAAAGACTAACTATATTTTGCTCCTTCCTATCCTATCCCCCTTTATTCAATTTTCTCCCTTGACCCTGTCCCTTTTCAAAAGTGTTTGCTTTTGATAACCTCCTCCCCATATCTGTCCTCCCTTCTATTGTCTCTCTCCTTTTTTAGTCTCCTTCCTCTTTCTTTTCTGTGGGGTAAGATACCCAATTGAGTGTGTATGTTATTTCCTCCTCAGGTCAAATCCGATGAGAGCAAGATTCACTCATTCCCCCTCAGCTGCCCCTTCTTCCCTTCCAATAGAACTGCTTTTTCTTACCAATTTTATGTGAGATAAGTTACCCCATTCTATCACTCCCTTTCTCCCTCTCTCAATATATTCCTCTCTCATCCCGTAATTTGATTTTATTTTTTTAGATATCATCACTCCACCCCTCTCAATACGTATATACGTGTGTGCATGCGTGCGTGCGTGCGTGTGTGTGTGTGTGTGTGTGTGTGTGTGTGTGTATTCCCTTCAGCTACCCTAATACTGAGGTCTCATGAATTATATACATCATCTTTCCATGTAGGAATGTAAACAAAACAGTTCAACTTTAATAAGTCCCTTGTGATTTCTCTTTCTTTTTATCTTTTCATGCTTCTCTTGATTCTTGTGTTTGAAAGTCAAATTTTCTATTCAGGTGTGGTCTTTTCACTGAGAAAGCTTGAAAGTCCTCTATTTTATTAAAAATCCATATTTTGCCTTGGAGCGTGAAACTCAGTTTTGCTGGGCAGGTGATTCTTGGTTTTAATCCTAGCTCCTTTGACCTCCAGAATATCATATTCTTTCTGGCTGCTTGTAGTATTTTCTCCTTGATCTGGGAGCTCTGGAATTTGGCAACAATATTCCTAGGAGTTTTCTTTTTGGGATATTTTTCAGGAGGTGATCTGTGGATTCTTTCAATTTCCATTTTACTCTCCGGCTCTAGAATATCAGGGCAGTTCTCCTTGATAATTTCTTGAAAGATGATATCTAGGCTCTTTTTTGATCATGGCTTTCAGGTAGTCCAGTAATTTTTAAATTATCTCTCCTGGATCTATTTTCCAGATCAGTGGTTTTTTCAATGAGATATTTCACAGTCTTCCATTTTTTTCATTCCTTTGGTTCTGTTTCTATAATATCTTGATTTCTCATAAAGTCACTAGCTTCCACTTGCTCCAATTTAATTTTTTTTTTTATAGGTCATTTTATTTTTTTATTTTTTTTTTAATGCAATTTATTTATTTAACATATTTGGTTTTCAGCATTGATTTTCACAACAGTTTGAATTACAAATTTTCTCCCCATTTCTGCCCTCCCCCCCCACTCCAAGATGGCGTATATTCTGGTTGCCCTGTTCCCCAGTCAGCCCTCCCCTCTATCACCCCCCTCCCCTCTCATCCCCTTTTCCCTTCCTTTCTTGTAGGGCAAGATAAATTTCTACGCCCCATTGCCTGTGTATCTTATTTTTTAGTTGCATACAAAAAGTTTTTTTTTGTTTTTGAACATCTGATTTTAAAACTTTGAGTTCCAAATTCCCTTCCCTCTTCCCTTCCCACCCACCCTCCCTAAGAAGTTGAGCAATTCAACCTAGGCCACACATGTATTATTATGTATAACCCTTCCACAATATTCATGTTGTGAAAGGCTAACTACATTTTGCTCCTTCCCAACCCATCCCGCTTTATTGAATTTTCTTCCTTGACCCTGTCCCCTTTCCAAAGTGTTTGTTTTGATTACCTCCACCCCCATCTGCCCTCCACTCCATCATCCCCCTGCCTTTTATTTTTTTTTTTATCTTCCTCCCTCTTCTTTCCTGTGGGGTAAGATACCCACTGAGTATGTATGGTATTCCCCCTCAGGCCAAATCTGATGAGAGCAAGGTTCACTCATTCCCCCCTCACCTGCCCGCTCCCCTCCTCTCCTAGAACTGCTTCCTCTTGCCACCTTTATTCGAGATAATCCACCCCATTCTATCTCTCCCTATCTCCCTCTCTCAGTAAGTTACTCTCTCATCCCTTAATTTCATTTTATTTCTTTTAGCTATCTTCCCTTCATCCTCAACTCACCCTGTGTCTGCTCTCTTTCTTTTACATATATATATATATACACATACACACACATACATACATATACACATAGATACATGCATACATACACATTCACTTATATATATACATAAACATATATATATGCATATATATATATATGCATATTCCCTTCAACTACCCTAATACTGAGGTCTCATGAATCATACTCATCATCTTTCCATGTAGGAATGTAAACAAAACAGTTCAACTTTAGTAAGTCCCTTGCAATTTCCGTTTCTTGATTACCTTTTCATGCTTCTCTTGATTCTTGTGTTTGAAAGTCAAATTTTCTATTCAGTTCTGGTCTTTTCACTGAGAAAGCTTGAAAGTCCTCCATTTTATTGAAAGTCCATATTTTGCCTTGGAACATGATACTCAGTTTTGCTGGGTAGGTGATTCTAGGTTTTAATCCTAGCTCCATTGACCTCCGGAATATCGCATTCCACGCCCTTCGATCTCTTAATGTAGAAGCTGCCAGGTCTTGGGTTATTCTGATTGGGTTTCCACAATATTCAAATTGTTTCTTTCTGGCTGCTTGCAGTATTTTCTCCTTGATCTGGGAGCTCTGGAATTTGGCAACAATATTCCTAGGAGATTTCTTTTTGGGATCTATTTGCGGAGGCGATCGATGGATTCTTTCAATTTCTATTTTGCCCTGTGGCTCTAGAATATCAGGGCAGTTCTCCTTGATAATTTCCTGAAAGATGGTATCTAGGCTCTTTTTTTGATCATGGCTTTCAGGTAGTCCAATAATTTTTAAATTATCTCTCCTGGATCTATTTTCCAGGTCAGTGGTTTTTCCAAGGAGATATTTCACATTGTCTTCCATTTTTTCATTCCTCTGGTTCTGTTTTATAATGTCCTGATTTCTCATAAAGTCACTAGCTTCCACTTGCTCCAATCTAATTTTTAAAGTAGTATTTTCTTCAGTGGTCTTTTTGACCTCCTTTTCCATTTGGCTAATTCTGCCTTTCAAGGAATTCTTCTCCTCATTGGCTTTTTGGAGCTCTTTTGCCATTTGAGTTAGTCTATTTTGTAAGGTGTTGTTTTCTTCAGTGTATTTTTCAGTATTTTTTTGGGTCTGCTTTAGCAAGTCATTGACTTGTTTTTCATGGTTTTCTCGCATCCTTCTTATTTCTCTTCCCAATTTTTCCTCTACTTCTCTAACTTGCTTTTCCAAATCCTTTTTGAGTTCTTCTATGGTCTGGGGCCAGTTCATGTTTTTCTTGGAGGCTTTGGTTGTAGGCTCTATGACTTTGCTGTCTTCTTTAGGCTGTATGTTTTGGTCTTCTTTGTCACCAAAGAAAGAATCCAAAGTCTGAGACTGAATCTGGGCACGTTTTCGCGTCCTGGCCATATTCCCAACCAACTAACTTGACCCTTGAGCTTTTCAGTGGGGTATGACTGCTTGTAGATTACAGAGTTCTATGTTCTACGTTTGGCGGGGAGGTGCCAGCTCTGTCAGAGCCGCATTCCTCCTTCCCCAAGGACCCCCAGTCCAGACTGGGCTCAGATCTTCGGCAGGCTGTGCACCCCTGCTGTGATCCGCCACTTGATTCCCCCCACCAGGTGGGCCTGGAGCCGGAAGTAACAACAGCTGTAGCTGCCCCACCTCCGCTGCCCCCGGGGCTGGAAGCCGAACCGTGAACTCCTTCCACTCCCGCAGCTTTTCCCACTAACCTTCTCCGCAGTATTTGGTGTTTGTGGGTCGAGGGGTCTGGTAACTGCTCACATATTCAGGGCGCTAGGGCCCCCTCCGCCCGGCTTCCTGTCTGGATCGTCCACGCTGCTCAGGCTGGGCTCTGCTCCACTCCGTTCCCAGTTCCCAGCTCCCAGCTCCCAGCTCCGTGTGGAATAGAGCTCGCCCAGAGACCATCCAGGCTGTCCTGGGCTGGAGCCCTGCTTCCCTCTGCTGTTCTGTGGGTTCTGCCGTTCTAGAATTGGTTCAGAGCCATTTTTATAGGTTTTTGGAGGGACTCGGGTACGGAGCTCACTCTAGTCCGTGCTTACCAGCCGCCATCTTGGCTCCGCCCCCCTCCAACTTAATTTTTAAGGTAGTATTTTCTTCAGTGGTCTTTTGGACCTCCTTTTCCATTTGGCTAATTCTGCCTTTGAAGGCATTCTTCTCCTCATTGGCTTTTTGGAGCTCTTTTGCCGTTTGAGTTAGTCTATTTTTAAGGTGTTATTTTTTTTCCGTATTTTTTTGGGTCTCTGTTAGCCAGTCATTGACTTATTTTTCATAGTTTTCTCGCATCCCACTCATTTCTCTTCCCAATTTTTCCTCTACTTCTCTAACTTGCTTTTCCAAATCCTTTTTGAGCTCTTCCATGGCCTGAGACCAGTTCATGGTTTTCTTGGATGCTTTTGATGTAGGCTCTTTGACTTTGTTGACTTCTTCTGGCTGTATGTTTTGATCTTCTTTGTCACCAAAGGAAGATTCCAAAGTCTGAGTCTGAATCTGAGACCATTTTCGCTGCCTGGCCATGTTCCCAGCCAACTACTTGAACCTTGAGTTTTTTATTGGGATATGACTGCTTGTAGAGTAGAGAGTACTTTGTCCCAAGCTTTAGGGGCTGCACTGTTGTTTTCAGAGCTATTTCTACACAGCCAGCTGTGCCACACCAGCACTCCTCCTCCCCCATGAACCGCCAACTTGGACCATGACTCATATCTGAGCAGGCTCTGCACTCCCACTCAGATCTGCCACTAAATTCCTCCCACCAGGTGGGCCTGGGCCCATAAGCAACTGCAGCTGTAGTTCTGTAGCTGCGCCACCTCTGCTGCCCCTGGGGTGGTGGCCGCGAACTCCTTTCATTCTGTCCCCACAGTTTTTTCCCACTAACCTTCTCTGTTGTCTTTGGTGTTAGTGGGGTGAGAAGTCTGATAACTGCCACAGCTCAATGATTCAGGGCACCAGGGCCTGTTCCTCCTGGCTCCCAGACTGGTTGGTCCAGGTGCAGTGCACCCTTGGCTCTGCTCTGCTCTGCTCCCAGCTACATGCAACCATCAGGGCTGTCCTGGGCTGGAGCCCTGCTTCCCTCTGCTATTTTGTGGGTTCTGTAGTTCTAGAAATTGTTCAGAGCCAATTTTTATAGGTGTTTGGAGGTCCTGGGGGAGAGCTTTAGGCATGTCCCTGCTTTCCAGCTACCATCTTTGCTCTGCCCTCCCCCTTATTTGCTTCTTAAAAGCCTTTTTGAGCTCTTCCAGGAATTCTTTTGGGGTCTCAAACCAATTCACATTTTTCTTTGAGGGTTTGAATATAGTTGTCTTCTGAGTTTGTGTTTTTGTCTTCTCTGTCACCATAGCAACTTTTTATGGCCAGGTTCTTTTTGTTGATTTTTTGCTCTTTTTTATAGTTTACTTCTTGATTTTTAACTTTATGTTAAAGTTGAGCTCTGTTCGCTATCCCATGTTTCATATTTTTCATGCTCCTTTTTATAGAGCTAGTTCTGGGAGGCTGTAAGTTTTCAGTTCTTCCAAAGTAGTATAATCTAAGTAGAAGTATGTTCAGTGCTCTCCTGGCCTTTGTTCTGGTCTGTGAATGACCACAAGAACTGTTTTCCCCCCTGGAACTGTTACCACTCTTCCCCTCCCCTGTAGCTGCATAATCTAGTGTGCTACTGCTCTTCCTTGACTTGGGACTGAAATCCAGAACACCATATGGGCAATGTAACAGAGTGCTGCCACCTGTGCCAGCAAAGGATCCCTTGTAATTTCCTCCTGACCAGTTGTCCGACCCTCCTACCTTCTGTGGGTCAAGAGCTCTGGAAGCTGCTGCTACCTATTCAGTTGCTTCCAAGGCCTGTTCTTGGCTTGTGTCAGGTTTGGCCACTACTGGCTTCCTAATGCATGGACCCAGTGCCTTGTTGTTGTCTTTTGCCAGGGGTCAGGGCCTCACTGCTATCTTTCTGGGTGTGGATTCTGCTGGACCATACTCCACTTGCACCCCAATGTAACAGACCTTCCCTGCTGAACTTCTAAGTTGTCTTTACAGATTAGCTAAAATCATAGATGACTGTCATTGGGGATGGCTACGAAACTGTGGTATATGAATGTGATGGAAGACTATTGTGCTATAAGAATTGATGAGCCAATGAATTTTAGAAAAGCATGGAAAGACTTGCATGAAAAAATGAGACATGAAATGAGCAGTCCCAAGAGAATGATGCACATAGCAACTGAAATATTGTCCTAAGAACAACTTTGAATAACCAGTTCATCTTTAGTATCATAAATACTCAAATCAACTACAAAAGACCTGTGAAGGAAGACGCACCTCCAGAGAAAGAACTGATAAATAGCAGTATGCATAGTATGGTTTTGCATACATATACACATAGATGTATATGTGTGTATAATATATGTATGTGTATATGATATATATATGTGTATATGTATTTGTATGTTTGTGTGTATGTGTGTATGTATATTCATGTTTAATTGCAGCTTTCTTTGGGGTGTTGTGCGGAGGGAGGGAGAAAGAAAGTGCACAGCAAAGATCAAAAGAAAATTTAGAAGGAAGCACAGAAAAGCTCAGTAACCTTGAAAACAGTATGTAGTATTTATTACATAGTTTTTGTTTTTTAAAGTAAATAGTTTGAAATGGAAATTCATGGTTTTTTTTATTGAATCCTCTCTTTATGTTTTGCCGTGTCCATGGAAATGATCTTTTTTTCTCTTTTTGTATATAATTTTAAAATGAATATTTTTTTTAAAAAAGAAAATGTAATTTGGGAAATATTTAATGCAATAAATAAAAATATATTAAATCCAAAAAAAAGTTGTTTTTGGCTGGAAACTTTTTCACCCCATCCTTTTGTTAGTTCTACCACTCCAGAATTTGTTTTTAGGTGTTTTTTTTTTTTTTTTACCATATTTAGAGCGGAAATTCAGAGAACTCAAGCAAATCTCTGCCTTTATTCCACCATCTTGGTCTGTTCTTGGTTATTTAATAATGCACAACCAAAGTTTAAGTATTGAATGTTGGGATGTAAGTTCCTTAAGAGTACAGTTATTTTATGTATTTAATTTTCACCCCCAGCATCTAGCACAGAGCCTGGCACATAGTATGTGATTATAAACCACTTGTTGATTGATAGGAGGCTGTGTCTACAAAATTGTCTTTGCATAGCACCTAACATTGGGTATAGTGTACTTAATTTGTGTACTTAAGATATACTTTGATGATGGTGGTGGGGTGTGTATGTGTATGTGTGTGCCAGATGATATATTGAAGGAGAGGGAGGGTGAGAGAGAAAAGAGAGAGAGATTACATGAGATTCTCAGGATAAACAGGATATCAATTTTCCTTTTCTAATGGTTTGACAATACATATCTGCCAAAAAGCCTATGGGAAAGTGTGTAAAAGGAATCTTATTAGACCAAATCATACCAAATCCAAAATCCAAAGACTGGAAGAAGAAAAATAATCTTCCTGATAAGGAATGCAAAAACAGAGAATATGTTTTGGTTGGTCTCTTAAAGGTCAATCAAAAATTTCCACATTTTTTTTCCTAGGCTAGAGATAGAATTACCAGATTGGACATAAGAAAATGACCTCAAGCATTTTTTCTTTCTGTATATTTTGTATTTTCCCCAAATATTCAGAGCTGACTTTTCCAGGGATCTAAATAGCCATAGCTCAATTGCTTTAGATGAAAGAGGATTTCTAGAAGCTTTTAGTTGTATTCCTGAAATCTTATTCAGTACATGAGCAATGTATTAGGCACCGTGGAAAACATTAGCTAGAAGATTCCTGGGAACTGAGCTGACATTCTCTTCCCAAGACTCTAGCTAAGACCTACAAAAGCCTTTGTGTTTTCACTTCTGAATTTTGCTCCAAATTAAATGAGGGCAGTTATCCACTTCTGGGCATACCAGAAATTCTAGGAGCCTCTTTAGTGTGAAGAGTTGTATTTGTGTACATGAATTTTAGGCATTTTCTCAAAAGTGCCATTATTTTTGTGTTGGATAGAAGAATAGAAAATGTTTTGTCAAATTTCTACCCATCATATAAGGTCTAGTAATCGGGGAGGGGAACCTATGGCCTCGAGGCCACACGTGGCCCTCTAGGTCCTCAAGTGCATGCCTCAAGGCCACAGGTTCCCTGCCCCTGATCTAGTTTAAATGTTGTCTATTACATGAAGTCTTCCTCAGTTCTCTTGGCCTGAAGGAATCTCTCTCTTCTGAGTTGCCATATAGTTTAATATCTCTTCTTGCTCTTCCATAATTTATCTTCTATTACACTGTGAATATATTACAAATAATAGTTTCTGTACCTATTTCATCTCCTCTACCATACTAGAAATTCCATGAGGGTAAGAACGGATCAAACTCTTTAAGTGCCATGGAGCTAGTAGGGTAGAAATAACCTTGGACTAGAAGACAGGAGACCTGGGCTCTAGTCCCGTCTCTGTCAGTAACTTACTAATGTATGACTTGAACCACCTGGTACTATGTTTGTGTCATCTCTTAAGTGAAGACTGTGGACAAGAGAATCTCTAGTTCAAAAAATCTGAATTCAGTATTCAAGTCTTATATGTTAAAAACAAAAACAAAATATAACATCAAGGCAGCTTAGCTAAACTGGGATTCAGGGGAGCCTGGGTTCAAGTACTGCCTCTGAAACTCAGTAGCCATGTGACCATGGTCATGTTATAATCTCTTGGAACTTAACTTACTTCATCTGTTAAACACGCCAGAGTTGGAATGCATGTGCCTCTTATGTTGGTTCCTCTTTTAGAATCTTTAGTTTTCTTCAACACCCAGTTCAGATGCCACCTCCTACAAGAGGCAACTCCACCTGCTAGTGCCTCCCGACCTTAATCCCTTTGTATTGATTTTTATATGTCTACATGTCACCTCATATAATATAAGCTCATTAAGGGCAAGAATTGCTTCATATTTGACTTTGTATGCCCTGCTGTTCTATAGTACCTGATATATGGTAGATACTGAATATATTACCACTGATAATTTGGTTGCTTATACATGTCATTGAAGATTCCTTTCTGTATAGAGGTCATTCTGGCTAATATGCTGCACAATTATATTTTTTGGGGGTTTGTCACTTGCAGTTTTGATTCTTTAGAGAAAGCGGTTTATAAACAATTGTTTATATCACCAGGAGAATGGTTTTACTATGTATACATACCTACACATGTACACACACACACACACACACACACACACATACACACACACACATTCACACTTTCCTAGATGAAATCTGGCTCATTCTCCTCCTTCTAGTCAGTTCTGACCTAGTACATTGATTATTCATCTATGTGCCTACCTTGGATCTACGCACCAACAGACTAATACAATGATTTAACTGAATGAATGCCATGATTCTCATAAAAGGCATGCTTCACCCACGTGTGTGTGTGTGTATGTGTGTGTGTGTGTGTGTGTGTGTGTGTGTTATCAGGCCAATACATTTTGAGTATCCAGGAAGCCCTAAAGCATGCTGAGTCTTGATTCAATTATATTTAATTCAATAGCTATTTCTTAAGTGTCTAGTACAGGGGTAGGTAACCTGTGGCCTCAAGGCCATATGTGAGCTTCTAGGTCCTTCGGTGCAGCCTTTTGACTGAGTCCAAGTTTTATAGAACAAATCCTTTTATTAAGGGGATTTGTTCTGTGAAGTTTGTATTTAGACAAAGGGATGCACTTGAGGACCTAGAGTGCCACATGTGGCCTTGAGGCTGTAGGTTCCCCACCCCTGGTCTAGTATGTGCTGGGCACTGTGCTATATGCCAGGGGCTGTCTACCCCAAGCATGTGAAGACTTCCCCTGGTGGAATGGGAGAATGAGAACAATTTGTTCCAAAGGTCGTGAAGGTGGCTGAAGAAGGCATTGTGGAACACTTGGAATTGGTCAGACATTGAAGAACTAAGTTCATCCAGTGCATCCTGAGCCAGCCATCACCAGTCATCCTTTTTTATTTTTTCCATTGGATTTTGATAGTTGTGGAAGGGAGAGTGAAGTTGATGACTGTGCCCCTCTGCCTCACTCAAGTTCATGTGACAGTAGAGACATCACCCTGTGATGTCACTGGTCCTCTTCAAAAATGAAGGATGAACAACAACATATGCTAGGGGATGCAAACATAAAGGTGATATGTAAATATAGATAGATAGCTAGATCGATAGAGATAGAAATAGATAAACAAAGTAATATTTGTTGAGAAGAAAATACTAAGAACTAGAAAATTAAGAAAAGGCTCCTTGAAGGAGGCTGGAGTAGAGCTGGACCTAGAAGAGAGCTAGACATGAGGAAGGGAAGAGACAGAGCCTGTACAGGTGCATACAAGCAGGTTAATGGAAGGTCACACAAGGGAAACATCAAGTCCTCCAGTTTGAAGAGGAGCATAGAAGACATGAGGGATCTTAGGTGCAGTGGGGTACAATCAGGGGAATCTGAAAAGTACTTTCATCTGAAAGTAGGAACACCCAAAGATGTTATTTTTCACTACTAAATAAATGGGGCAGGAGGTAAAAAAAATTATGCAGTACTAAAGCTCATGATAGGTACTTAGTAAATATTAATGAATATTC
This sequence comes from Trichosurus vulpecula, assembly GCF_011100635.1. NCBI lineage: Eukaryota > Metazoa > Chordata > Mammalia > Diprotodontia > Phalangeridae > Trichosurus > Trichosurus vulpecula. The sequence goes on from NC_050573.1 coordinate 174,773,750, forward strand.
AACTGTGTCAAATCACTAAGTTCTGCCTTTTCTTGTACTTAAGCATAACTGCTAATGGCATCAAGCTGGGTTGGTAGCTGAGGATGAAAAAGATTTTCTCAACCTGTTTGGCAGATATAGTTTTACCTAGTAGCTACTTTATATCTCTAACACACAACATCATTCCTCATCCTTTTTTTAAAATCTACCTCTGGTTGCACTGGTAGAGAATTTTCAGTGAGGAATCTCCCTCCAATGTAGATCTGGATCTCAACAACTGTTCTGCAACTTAAAGTCTCAGAGAGTTGCCTGGGACACTTAGAAGTTGAATGACTTCCTTATTTGGCCTGGAATAATCACACGGACAGTATGTAGAGACTGAATTTAAAGGTTTGGACTCAGGTCTTCCCAACTGGAGGTATTTGGTGACACAGCAGATAGAACACTGGGCCTGAACTTAAGAAGACCTGATTTCAAATCTGGCCTCAGATACTAGTTTTGTGACCCTGGAAAGACACAGCCTCAGTTTGCCTCAGTTTCCTCAGCTATAAAAAGGGATAAAATAGCATCTAACTCTCGGGGTTGTTGTGAGGATGAAATGAAATATTTGTAACAAGTGTTTGGCACATAGTAGATACTATATAAATGTTTACTTCTTCCCTCTTTCCCTTCCCCTTGAAACTGGAATAAGCTCCCTGTTCAGGCTCTAGTGACTCTCTTCTGCACAAAATAGAATTATAATTGACAACATCCCAGGTCTAGACCATCCTTCAAGAGCTCCAGTGAAAGTAGAACCATTTCCCCCTGAGGGAGACCATATCATGTCTGGATGAGGCTAATTGTTAGGAAGTTTTTCCTCTTCTCCAGCCAAAATCTTTCTTTGCAATATTCACCTTCTGCTCCTAAATTCTAACAAGTTCAAAACCTGATTTTAACTAGGGATCCCATTACAGTTAAGGGTATTGTGAGTTGACTACTTTTTCATGAGAAGGTCCTGTCTATCCTCTCTTTGTCTCTTTGTCCCTCTCTATGTGTCTCTTTCTCTCTGTTTCTGTTTCAGTCTCTATATCTCTGTCTCTTTGCCTCTGGTTCTATTTGTCTCTTATCTCATATTTTCTTCTCTCCCATTGTTCAGTCACTACATGTGGAAATTGAGTCAAGAAAAAATCAGTTACCAGGATTTTAAGACCACCAGGGAACCTGTGTGGTCTCTAGGTATAAATGCGGATTCAAAAGCAGAAATAAGACTGTTTACACATCATGCCAGGGTTTCCATTTCTTCCTCAGACTTGGGTATTAACACTGCTAAACTTAGTTCACAGCAGCAATACAATTAGCAGGCTCTCTGAAAAACTACCTCAGTTTGTAGCTACTAATGTATTTGCTATAGATTTTAGTGACAGAAATAGTGATATTAATGTTGTCAACATTTATGTCAATGCTCGAAGGCACCATGTAAACCAAAAAGTTACATTTTAAATTATGAAAGACTGGGTTAAGAAAAAATGAAGTTCTTCATTTTTCTGACACATCAAAGTAAAGCACAAAGATTATATTTCATATGCTCAGAATTAATCAGTGTTTGCCAAGAAACAAACAAAGAGTATAAAAGGTTGATATGGTGAATTTTAGATTTCTTGTCAGTTATATTTCAGATTTAAAATTGTATTCCACCTTCTGGAGAACCTGTTACAGGAATGTAGACATTGGATGTGGATAAGTGAAGATTATTCATTAAGACTATTGAAGATCATTCAAATTTAGGATACTTGGCATCATATTATCTCCCCCTAATTATTTTGAACAGTAAAAGATGGAAACTATACTGTTCCAATAGATTTTTGGACTCATCTCAATTAATCTGAATATTCTTTCTATCACAGATTATGATATATCCAAGTATGCCATTGCTGTGTGACTATCATTGCTGTATGACTATGATGGCCATAGGGTGTCCAGCGTGCACACACATAGTAAGTGCAGCACTTATTTTTAAGGAGAAAATTTATTGAATACTCACTCACAAAGAACATTATTTTTATTTGTTAGACTAAAGAAGCTGAAACAAAATTGAAATTAACAAAACTGAAAATAAGTTTTATTTAAAAATATAAAATTTAGAAATGAGGCACAAAAAGCTTAATTTTTGTTATGGCTATAACCAGTCATATACAAAGTCAAATTTTATGATCTTTGACTTTAACCAAATAATGAGCTAACCCAAACTGACCAAAAGGGATGAAGACTTTTTCATCTCCCTGACATAACTAATAAGACATAATTCATTCATTATTGTGGACATAAATTCCTCAATCATATCATTGTAATTAATCAACAGAGCCAATTCTTGTTTCATGGAAAAAATCAAAAGTGAACTGAGGTGTTCCTAGAGCATCGTATTTCTGAGTATTAGATTTGTAAAAACAAACAAACAAACAAACAAAACCAAAGACCCTTTCATATGACCAACTTGCAATCATAAGGTTGCAAAGTAGCTTGAGATATGGAAGACAGCTTATTCCTCTAGCCTATCAAACACTGTCTAGTAGCATTTACAGGGCTACATTTAGGAACGGATCCCCCATAAATGTGAATTGATACAACCTCAACTTCCTAATTTATCCAAAATCACTTTAAATTAGTTGACAATGAATCTCATATTAGCTCTTCTAGTATCTAAGTTGAGCTATTTTCACATTGTCTTCTTTTCACATATTTAGTCAATGTTGCCAATCATTGATTCAATGGGGTAGGTAAAATGAAATTATTCTCTCATCATTTTCTTTTCTATCAAAGTGATACTGGCACTCAAATGCACCATCAGTAGAAGTAGATTTTTTCCCCCTCCTTTTAGTGATGGGAGGAATCAAAACACCATTTGAAACACATTTTCACATTGTCAGTGAAAATATGAGCAACTTTTCATCACAGGCAGTTATTTAACTTTTTCACCTCTTTACTAAATTAGGTTGAGATCTAGATCCCGAAGAGCTTTACTCACTTCAGCCATCATCCAGAGGACAAGATGAGCCAAGTGAAGGGCAGAGATGAACTTGAATGAATTTAGTTAATGGATAAGGTTACTGCTTTTATTTTGGTGTCAGAACAATTAGATGTTCTGGCAATAGCTTTCAAATCTTGTCAAATGATGGAGTCATTTTGTTTTACGGTAGCTATTAATTCTGTTCTGTGTGCACATTTTGAATTCTACAGTGACTTTAACATTTTCCTATAGGATCCTGCTTTTTGTGAAATTTTCTCCGTTACTACATGTAGCACTAGACCAGGAGTGCAGAACTTGCAGCCTTGAGGCCACATGTGGTCTTCTAAGTCCTTGGGTGTAGCCTTTTGACTGAGTCCAAGTTTTATAGGACAAACCTTTTTACTAAGGGAATCATTCTATGAAGTTTGTATTCAGTCAAAGGGCTTCACTTGAGGACATAGAGGGCCACATGTGGCCTTGAGGCCATAGGTTCCCCACTTCTGTACTATACTATCCACTATGAATCATAAAGAGTCTTAATAACACATGTAGCACCTCATCCTACAAGCCAACAAGGATCAGAGTTATGGGATATAGATAGAACAAAGGCTCTTTTTCTCTAGAGCTTCTTCTAGTTCTCACCAATTTTTGAAAAGTGACAAGGTTCTCCTCAACATCCTACCCTTTGTGAAATATTGGGAGATTTGGACAGATGACAGATAACCATAGTGATAGGGACAAAATAGAGCTTTTGTCAAAGTCCTTATGCTAAACATTTCTAGGGTAGGTTTGATTACAGGTTAAGTGGCTGCTGTTCCCCTAACCACATTGAGTGGATCCCTAGGCACTAATAGTACTGTCATGCAGAAAAGGTACAGCCCAGAGACTGCTATCAACCAAGGAAATTGATTTCTACAAATTGCTGAGATAATGATTTACCTATTGATGACACTAAGTTGGGTTTCCCCCATCCTTTCCTGGAGTAGAGACTTTTTTTACTTTCATGTCATCATCTTCTTTATGCTTTTACAAATTCCAGTAGAGAAGTATTCTGGCTCCATAATGAGCTCCTGGCATTTAGAAAAATTCTCTCTTTAAATTGAATTTGTTGTTGTCATTTTTATGAGTGTGAAACAGTATTAAAGCCATACAGCTATTGAATTCATGCTAGTTAACATCAGTGCATGTGGGTGTATTGGAAAGGAGGGGCAACAACATGGAAGATCTAAATCATTGAGGGTTCATAAACCCAATAGCACTTTTGTCAATGCAAGTTACTTGGAATTGGGAGATACATATGGAATAGAGATGACAGTTTATTACTTTATTTATAAAATTGCCCAGACATAAAGAAAAGAAAAACCTGTCTCTAGAAAAATACTTTTAGTAGAACTTACTTGGTATAGCCACAGAGGCAGACGGGCAGTCATTTTTTTCCCCTTTCTAGTAGAAGACAATGCATGATGAATTTGAAAGGAAAGTCCTTCTCCAGAAGTGGACTGAGTTGCCAGGGAAGCTCTACTACTTGAGGGGAGGGAAAAGTGAGTTCTTCAGACATTGCAAATAATTGCTCCATACTTAAGGGTTATAGATAGTTTGACTTAGAGGTAGCTAGGAGGCACAATGGATAGAGCACTGAACCTTGAGTTATGAAGAGCTGAGTTCAAATTCAACCTCAGACACTAGCATTGTGACCCTGGGCAAATTACTTAACCTCTTTTTGCCTCTGTTTCCTCAATTGTAAAATGGGAATAATTGCAGGATTGTTGTGGGACTCTAATGAGTTAATATTTATAAAGAGCTTAACACAGTGCCTGGCACATAGTAGGTGCTATATAAATGTTTATTCTCTTCCTTTCACTAGTACTTTGTTTACCAGTGACACCAGGCGATTATACACCAAAACCAAAACAAAACAGAGACAATTTTATTTACTTGAAACACATGCATCATCTAGGGTCCACACATTGTATCTATATGTATAAATTTTATATATGTATGTCTATATACATAGATATATTTATATATGTGTATGTGTGTGTGTATATATATATATATATATATATATATATATATATATATATGCACACATATATATCTATACATTGCATTTGAGCCTCCTTGGTATATATAGGCATAGTAGATGCTTCATTAAAATAAATAGCCATCACTGATGACCAATGAGTTTTAGCACCAATGGCTTCCTTTACCTGGTCAAAATCATACTTTGTTGTTTAATCATTTTCAGTTGTGTCCAACTTGTCATGACCCCATTTGGGGTGTTCTTGGCAAAGATACTGGAGTGGTTTGCCATTTCCTTCTCCAGCTTGTTTTGCGGATGAGGAAACTGAGGCAAAAAGGTTAAGTGATTCGCCTGGGGTAACATGCTAGTAAATATGTGAGGCAAGTTTTGGACTCAGGAAGATGAGTCTTCCTGACTGCAGGCTCTACATTCTATCTACTTAATATACACGCTGATAAGGTGCTCTTAATAATTGAGAATATATTCTAGTCTACTTTCTTTGGAGTGTCATTAAATGGAATACTTGATGACTTTGAATTGGAGCCACACTGACCTAACCTAAGAGACAAAGGCAGTTTCTGTTTATTATTCAGTTTATTCCATGCACTGCAAATTATGGTAGTGTTATCTTTATGTTAATTCTTTACCAGCTTGTCTGAGGTATTTATACTACTGTTGGCATATTAGTGTAACTCATCTGCTCCTCATTTTTAAAATTAAAAATATAGTATCATGCATTTGAATTAAAATATAAAGTGACAAGTTAGTATTTCAGTAGAATATGCACAGGCAAGATAACACACACTACACAATATCAAATAATTTTTGTCAATATCTGTCAGAGGATAAGAAAATTTTCAATATAACACCATGGATATAAAAACACATGCTGTGAATGACTATAGGCTTTCTTCTTCATGGTCATAGAGTTACATTAAGAAATTTGGTACTTATTGCATATTTATATCTAAAATTAAAAGACCATACCACGAGATGAAATTGAAGCCCAAAACCACTTTTTCTTCTTTATTTGAGGCACCATCTGTATGTTCAACCATGGTGTATGCTCAATCAGATCCTAACTTTCTTCTGACATTTTGTGGTTTCCAAAGGATCTTGAGGGACATCCTCTTTTTCATGATAATTTATTTCCCAGGAAGATACTAAATTCCTCTCCTCTTTTTTTTCTTTTTTTTTAAATAATCTTATCTGCCCCTGATTACATATAAAAACAATTTTCAACATTCTTTTAAAAAAGTTTTGAGTTCCATATTCTTTCCCTCCTTCCCTCCCTCCCTTTCCTTCTACCTCCTTCCTAAAACAGTAAGCAATTGATGAAAGTTATACATATGGAATAATGTAAAACATGTTCATATCAGTCATTTTCTAGAAGAAAACACGAAAGAAAAAAATAAAGTGAAAAATCATATGTTTCAGTCTCATTTAGACTCCATCATTTCTTTCTCTCAGGGGGATAACATTTTTCATCCTAAGTCCTTTGAGATTGTCTTAGATCATTGTATTGCTGAGAATAGCTAAAACATTTACAAGTGTTCATTGTGCAGTATTGCTGTTACTATATGCAATGTTCTCCTGGTTCTGTTCACTTCACTCAGCACCAGTTCATGTAAGTATTTCCAGGTTTTTCTGAAGTCATCTTGCTTGTCATTTCTTATGGCACAATAGTATTCCATCAAATCACATACCACAACTTGTTCAGCCATTCCCCAATTGATGAACAGCCCCTCAATGTCCAAATGCTTGCTCTCACTAAAAAAACAGCTATAAATATTTTTTTCAAATAGGTCCTTTCCACTTTTTTGATCTCTTTGGATTACAGAACTAGTGGTGGTATTGCTAGATTATAGAGTACACTGAATTTTATAGTCCTTTGGGCATAGTTCCAAACTGCTTTTCAGAATAGTTGGACAAGTTCCCAATTCTACCATAGTGCTTTAGTGTCTCAATTTTCCCACAACCCCTCCAATAGTTAGCATTTTTCTTTTATGTCATATTAGTCAGTCTGATAGGTGTGAGTTGGTACCTCAGAGGCATTTTAATTTGCATTTCTCTAATCAACAGATATAGAGACTATATATAGCTTTGATTTCTTCTTCTGAAAACTGCCTGATGCCTGTTCATATCCTTTTTACCATTTATCAATTGGTCAATTCTCAATGTATTTGAGAAATGAGGTCTTTATCAGACGTACTTGCTGTAGAAATTTTCCCCCAGCTTTCATTCTAATCTTAGTTTCTTTAATTTTGTTTGTGTAACACCTTTTAATTTAGTATAATCAAAGCTACCCATTTTATATCTTGTAATACTCTATATCTCTTGTTTTGTTTTAAATTCTTCACTTATCTATAGATCTTACAGGTAAATTATTCTATGTTCCCCTAATTTGCTTATGGTATCACCCTTCAGGTCTAAATCATATACCCATTTTGACCTTCTCTTAGTATAAGCATGAGCTGTTGGTCTATTCCCAATTTCTGCCACATCATTTTCCAGTTTTTCCCAGCAATATTTGTCAAATAGTGAGTTCTTGTCCCAAAAGCTGAGGTCTTTGGATTTATCAAACTCAAAATTACTATGCTCATTAACTACTATGTGTTGTGTCCCTAATCTATTCCACTGATCCACTGCTCTATTTCTTAGCCAGTACCAGATTGTTTTGACAATTACTACCTTATAACTCCTCCCTTTTTTCTAACCACCAAATAAATGAAGAAAAATATAAACAAAGTTTTTTTTCCATGAACCTATCTGTATGACACTGATCTCTAGGATCTCAATTTCTTGATCTGACAAATAAAGAAAATGGAGACACTAGATTAAAAGAATAGTTATAAACAAAAGTTAACTTGAAAGATCTCTAGTAGACCTCCTCAAATGCCCTACCCTTGGTCCTTTATTATTAAATATTTTTTAAAAAATCAATGACTTGGACAAAGACATGTTTATGAAATTTGCAGATGAGACAAAGCTAGCAGGGACTGCTAATATGGCAGATCACAGAGCCAGGATATAAAAAGAAATCAAATGGCTAGAACATTGAACTGCATGTAATAAGATGCAATTTAACAGAGATCTAAAACCTTACACCTGAATTCATAAAAGCAGCCTCAGAAATATAAGCTTGATGAGTTATGAATACATAGAAATTAATCTAAAAAAGATGTAGAGGCTTTAGTAGGATGTAAACTCAATATTAGTCAAGAATGTAACCCCTCCTCCCCCTGCAAAAAAAATTAACACCATCTTAGGTTGCAGTGAGAGGCATCATATTTGGAATACAGAAGGTGATCATTCTACTATTAACTCCCTTGGGGAGACCACATCTATAGTGTGGTGTTCAGCTATTGCAGCGACATTTTGGTAAGAATTTTGATGTGCAACCAATTTGAAGAAGAGTTATGAGATTATGCTATTTGAGAATTGGATGAAGGAATTGACAATGCATAACTTGGAGAAGAAAAGAGTAGTGTATGACAGCTGCCTTTAAGTAGTTGGAAGCTGTCATGTAGAAGAGGGATTAAAGATTTTTCTCTCTATAGGACAGACCAATAGATGAAAGCTGCAAGAAGGCAAATTTAGGTTTGATATAAGGAAAACATTTCTAACAATTAAAACTACTTTTTAAATGTTGAATGTTTTAAGAGGTAGTAGGTTTTGCCTCACTGAAGACAAAAGGCAAAGACTAGATGTCTATTTAAATGCAATATAGGGTAGAAGGAGTTTGGATACAAGTGTGGTAGTGGACTAGATGAATCTTTATGTTTGTTACAAATTTGAGGTTCTATGATTCTGTTACTATATGACCTCTGTGCTTCTTTTCAATCCTCACATTCACTTTTTTCCCCAATATACTTTTAGCCAGTGTAGTAATTCTCTTCAGACCGAAAGCATACCTGACAGTTGCTGATTGTTGAACAGAAAAGTCCTGTGGCCACCTAAAGGCTGATGTAATTTTCCTCTTGTTCAATTAGATTTTATGTTATACTTTACTTATCTTTTGAAAGCCAGAAAATGTGTAGCTTCTATATCTTTATTCCTTTTAAGTAGTACCAAAAATAGAGTAACAAAATAGATAATTTTGGGAGGATTACAGTGCTCAAATAAAGCTAATTCATTGGACCTATATCTTGTTTGCAGTTGGTGAGGCCTCTTGTTTGGAGCAGAGATTCTGTCATATGTGATGAGTCTCTTGTGTTAAGGATATTTTTGTGTGCTGTCCTGTGGAATCTTTAATATTAAGTTCCTGAGGATTACAGCTAGGTTGCATGATAGATAGACCATACAACCTGGAGTCAGGAAGATCTTAATTCCAATTCAACCTCAGATGCCAACTAGTTCTTCTTGGGACCAAGTAGACCAAAGCCCTTCCACATTTTAGCTCTTCAAATACTTTAAGATAGCTATTGTGTCTCCTTCTCCTGCCTTAGAATTCTTTTCTCCTAGGCAACCACCCCCATTTCTTTTAACCAACCCCAAAATGATATTATCCTTCACTGTCCTGGTAATCTCCATTGGAAGAACTCTGGTTTGCCAAATTACTTCCTAAATATGGCTACCAGAATAGAATATGACATCAAGATCTGGTCTGACAAGGGCAAAGGACAGAATGCAGTTCAGTTTAAAAAAATGCACCTCTTAATGAGAATGAAAAACATATTTTTCATCTTGAAAAGGACTTTTAATTTACCAACATCATGCCTAATTATTTATATAACATGACAAAACTCTCAAGTTTGGGAATTCAACTAATGTTATGGAGCCTCAGGGAATGTATTTTATTATGAACAAATATCATGGGATTTTTCAGTCTTATAATTTAATCCTAATTTCTTGAATATGAAGGTTTAGGGAAATCTGATGTATTATCCTTGAAAACTCTGTCAAATATTAATATGACTAAGTGAATACTAAAGTTATTGGTAGAAATAATTTAATTTAATAATACAAATAACTGAGAAAACAGGAATGCTTTAGGATTGATTCAGGAAATTCTTAACAACACGTTTACTAGGTATAAGAATGGAATTTAGATGTCTAATCTAGATGTTTACATGGGATTTTAAATAGCTAAATATCTTATATTTATGATTTTTGTGGCATGATATCATACATATGAAAATCATTCTTCAAAATACAACCTATAACCACTCCAAATTAGGAAAAATCCATTCTAGAAGAGTTTTCGTGATAATAATTTGCACTCTCTAGCTATGAATAACCTACACCTCCACACACACACACAGTTACATAAGTAAGCTACTGAGTCATAAATTGATACTTCTGAATTTCTCAGAAACTGAACAATAGATCAAAAATATCCTGTGGGCTAATTTTTCTCAAACAGTAATTTTTTTTATAATTTTTGGCAACTAACAAGTATGAATTTCTGACTGTTGTACCCGAATTCTATTGCTTCACTAAGTTCAAGAACATTGCTATACTCACATTGCCAGAAGAAATTTGCATGTAAAAAGTAATGGAATTTATACCTCAAACTGTTTTCCCCTCTCCTTCTGCTCTATGCATTTATTGTTTTATTCTGTTTAGAGTTCATTTGGTTTTATCACTAATACACATATCTTTATGCTGCTGATTGCCTAAATTTGGATGAGTTCTGTCTCTTTGGTTTTCTTATTCTTCCATAATTCAATACTAGAGGACTACTGTGAAAGATCAGATACGCTAAAAACTTCATTCCCTCAAGGTCATTTGAATGTTCACTCCTTGGTGTGTACATCCCTTCAGACAATTTCCCCCTAAAGTTTGACAAAATTACAAGTATAACATTTTCATAAGGATGAATAATTGGAATTCATACTGTTCTTGGATATTCCATATCTAAGTGTTTCTCCTCTTTGTAGTTGGCTTAACCACTGTTTTTCTCTTCCTGATTGAATCCAGCATATTATTGCTGAAGACACGAGTGAAAGAAAAAATAGTTTCACCTTTGGGGCCCATGTTGTTCTTAAGATGTCTTAGTTTCAACTGGGAATTTTTGCTGACCTCTGAACTACTATTGGGAAAATAGATGCTTTACTATTGTACAATAATTGAATGGTGGCCTTCTGCCAATAGAATGAGTCCTTGGTACCTGAGGTAAAATGGATGCTGAAATCAGTCAATCGATCAATCCCTAATTTAACAGAATCACAGTAAAATGTTTATGTGTGATATAAAATTCTGCTGATTCAAACAGGAAGTTGGATTCTAGTGTATCTGTAAGTGATATGTGGTAAGTACAGGTTGTATCTTGTCTGTTTCATGGTGTCATTGTGAAGAGCAAATTAGATAATATATGATTAAACCCTGATTGAACATTTCAGCCTCTTTATCTTTATTTCTTAGATCCTGCTGCCTCTCCTACATCCTTATTTGGTTTTGAGAACTGAAATTCTTATACTAATTCTTACATCAATTCCATAAACCTTTCTTTTTTTGTACTATTTCTAAGATAATCATTAGTAAGCATTACCCCATTGATCAGTATATCATTGGTACCTTGTCTATAAGCAGGTCGAGGGAGATAGCAGCAAAGAGCAGAGAGAGCCCAGGTTGGAATCAGGAAGATAACCCACGCTATCTATGTGAATATGAGTTTTTAACCTCTCGGTGTCTTGGGCAATCTCTGAGAACAGAAATAGCTATGTGACGTTGGGCAAGTCATTTAAGCTTACTAAGCTTCCTCATTTACAAAATGAAGAAAATTCTTATTATCCTTACCTCACAGAGTTGTTGTGAGGATCCAAATAGATAAAACATATAAAGTGTTTTACAGGATTTAAAAAGCTATGCTAATTCAATCTTTTAAGAACAAACATAGACCAAAAGAAGACATCTGCCTTACTCCTTTGTGAAGGTTAGAAGTCCACAGATGTGGATCATTGTGTACATTTTCAGACTTTTTTTGATGTATTGATTGTTATGTAGATTTTTCTCATCTTTTTCTTTTCTTTAAAAAATATTCTTGTTATATAGAGTGATTCTCTGGGAGGGTAAGGAAGTGATACAGTGAATAATTTTTGCAATGTAAAAGCAAAAGATATAATTAACATTGATTTTTGATTTTTTTGGATAATAATTATCATATTAGAGATGAGATGCTAATCTATATTAGAAAAGGGAGTTTCCATACCATGAGTCCTACAATAATGACATTACAGGTAGGAAAAAAAATAAAACTGAAAGCACAGAAATGAAGAAAACAGGTTCTTTTGTCTCAATTTGCCAATCACTTGCATTCAGCAGAAACTTTAGAAGTGAAGAAAATACAAATATAAATATTATAGTAGACATCTATGAGTAGGAAATTTGTATAGAGGCCAAGAAAACTTCTGCTTTAAGGAGGCTCAATTTTATGATCAGTCATTTTAAAAAGTTCTTACATAAATGTATATGTATGAATCAAAATACAGTGCCTTATACAGGGGATCTCCTATAATTTCATCATAGTAATTCTGTTGCTTTCTTGAACTTCATAATAATGCTCACTTATTCTCATCCTAATGTGGAGGAAGTTTTATTAATTTCTCCATCAACTTGCCAACTGAATAGTCTTGTGGTTTGGTTAAGGATAAACATTTTTCCTCAGGTTCATTTTGTGCCAATGGACTCCATTTCTTTTTTTAAGTATATTTTTATTTATTCCATTAAATATTTCCAAGTTTTATGTAAATTTTTTACATTCTTTTAAAAATAAGAATTCCAATTTTTGTTCCTTTCATTCCCTCCTCCCCCTCCTTAAGAAAGCAAGCAATTTGTTATCAACTATACAAGTGAAATAATGCAAAACATATTTCCATATTAGCCATGATGCAAAAGAAAACAGACAAAATCCAAGAAAAATGAAGTCTAAAAAAGTATGGTTCAGTATGGTGCTCACTAGTCTTCTCTCTGGAGGTGGATAGCATTTTTTCATCATGAGTCTTTTGGAATTGCCTTGGGTCATTATCTTGATCACAGTAGCTGAGTCTTTCACGGTTGATCATCCTTACAATATTGCTGTTACCATGTACAATGTTCTTCTGGTTCTACTCCCTTCACATTGCATCAATTCATGTAAATCTTCTCAAGTTTTTTCTGAAACCACTTTGCTTGTCATTTCTTTTTTTTTTTTAACTTGGTACCTCTATTTTTTTTCTTTTTTTAATTCCATATTTTGTTATTTAATATTTTTTAGTTTTCAGCATTGATTTCCACAAGATTTTGAGTTACAAATTTTCTCCCCATTTCTACCCTCCTCCCACTCCAAGATGGCATATATTCTGATTGCCACATTCCCCAGTCAGCTCTCCCTTCTGTCACCCCACTCCCCCCCATCTCCTTCCCCCTTACTTTCTTGTAGGGAAAGATAAATTTCTATGCCCCATTGCCTGTATATCTTATTTCCCAGTTGCATGCAAAAAACACCTTTTTTTGGGAGCATCTGCTTTTAAAACTTTGAGTTCCAAATTCTCTCCCCTCTTCCCTCCCCACCCACCTTCCCTAAGAAGGCAAGCAATTCAACATAGGACACACATATATTATTATGTAAAACACTTCCACAATACTCATGTTGTGAAAGGCTAACTATATTTCCCTCCATCCTATCCTGTTCCCCTTTACTCAATTTTCTCCCTTGATCCTGTCCCTTTTCAAAAGTGTTTGCTTTTGATTACTTCTTCCCCCTATCTGCCCTCCCTTCTATTGTCCCCCCTTTTTGTCCCCTTCCCCCTACCTTCCCGTGGGGTAAAATACCTAATTGAGTGTGTATGTTATTCCCTCCTCAAGTCAGATCTGATGAGAGCAAGATTCACCCATTCCCCCTCACCTGCCCCCTCTTCCCTTCCAATGAACTGCTTGTTCTTGCCACTTTTATGTGAAATAATTTATCCCATTCTATCACTCCCTTTCTCCCTCTCTCAATATATTCCTCTTTCATCCATTAATTTAATTTTTTAGATATCATCCTTTCTTATTCAACTCACCCTGTGCCCTCTGTCTATACATATATATGTGTGTATATGTATACACACACATATATATATATATATATATTTTATACACACACACACGTATATATACATATGCATATATGTATGTATATGTGTGGATATATATATATGTATATATGTATGTATGTATGTATGTATATTCCCTTCAACTACCCTAATACTGAGAAAGATCTCATGAATTACACACATCTTCTTTCCATTGAGAAATGTAAGCAAAACAGTTCCACTTTAGCAAGGCCCTTATGATTATTCTTTCTTGTTTACCTTTTCATTCTTTTCTTGATTCTTGTGTTTGAAAGTCGAATTTTATATTCACCTCTGGTCTTTTCACTGAGAAATCTTGAAGGTCCTCTATTTTATTAAAAATCCATGTTTTGCCTTGGAGCATTGTACTCAGTTTTGCTAGATAGGAGATTCTTGGTTTTAATCCTAGCTCCTTTGCCCTCCAGAATATCATATTCTAAGCCCTTCTTCGATCCCTTAATGTAGAAGCTGCTAGATTTTCTGTCATCCTGATTGTGTTTCCACAATCCTCAATTTTTTTCTTTCTGGCTGCTTGCAGTATTTTCTCCTTGATCTGGGAACTCTGGAATTTGGCAACAATATTCCTAGGAGTTTTCTTTTTGGGATCTTTTTCAAGAGGCAATCGGTGGATTCTTTCAATTTCTATTTTACCCTCTGGCTCTAGAATATCAGGGCAGTTTTCCTTAATAATTCCTTGAAGATGACGTCTAGGCTCTTTTTTTGTTCATGTCTTTCAGGTAGTCCAATCATTTTTAAATTATCTCTCCTGGCTCTATTGTCCAGGTCAGTGGTTTTTTCAATGAGATATTTCACATTGTCTTCCATTTTTTCATTCCTTTGGCTCTGTTTTATAATATCTTGATTTCTCCTAAAGTCACTAGCTTCCACTTGCTCCAATCTAATTTTTAAGGTAGTATTTTCTTCAGTGGTCTTTTGGACCTCCTTTTCCATTTGACTAATTGTGCCTTTCAAGGCATTCTTCTCCTCATTAGCTTTTTGGAGCTCTTTTGTCATTTGAGTTAGTCTATTTTTTAAGCTGTTATTTTCTTCAGTATTTTTTGGGTCTCCTTTAGCAAGTCATTGACTTTTTTTTCATGATTTTCTTGCATCACTGTCATTTCTCTTCCCAATTTTTCCTCTACTTCTCTTACTTGCTTTTCCAACTCCTTTTTGAGCTGTTCCATGGCCTGAGACCAATTCATATTTTTCTTGGAGGCTTTCGATGTAGGCTCTTTAACTTTGATGACTTCTTCTGGCTGTACATTTTCATCTTCTTTGTCACCAAAAAAAGATTACGAAGTCTGAGTCTGAATCTGAGTCTATTTTCACTGCCTGGCCATGTTCCCAGACAACTACTTGCCCCTTGAGCTTTTTGTCGGGGTATGACTGCTCGTAGAGTACAGAGTACTTCATCTCAAGCTTTAGGGGCTGCCCTGCTGCTTTCAGATCTATTTCTACACAGCAAGTGCTGCCACAGCAGCGCTCCTCCTCCCCCAAGAACTGCCAACCAGTACCACAATCCAGATCCAAGCAGGGCAAAGCATGCTCTGCACTCCTACTCTGATCTGCTGCTTAATTCCTCCCACTGGCTGGGCCTGTGGCCCGAAGCAACAAGAACTGGTGATCAAAAGCAAGAGACAACATGTAAACCAATGTATACAAACAAGCTAAATATAGGACAAATAGGAATTAATTAGCAGAGGGAAAGCACTAGAATAAAGAAGTATGTGGGTAGGCTTCATGTAAAAGATGACATTTTAGTTGGGAATGAAGGAAAATGAGGGAAGTCAGTAGATGGAGTTTAGGAAGAGAGCATTCCAAGCATGGGAAACAGCCTGAGAAAAAAATCTAGAGCTTAGAGATGGAATGTCTTATTTAAGAAACATCAAGAGTTAAGGGTCACTGGATTGAAGAGTATGTGAAGGGGATTAAGTTGTAGTCCAGTCACAAAAGCAGGATTGAGCGGGAAAGTGAATCAGTTAAAGAGATATAGAACAATTGCAGCAACAAAGATCTAGTTGAGATGATATAATATAAATTTATAATATACGCAAAAATCAAAGTTTCATGATTATTTTAATCTACAATAATAATTATAACCTTGAAATTTGTAGACTCAGTTGACCCACTAAATGGAAGATAGTAGAAGAACAAATTAGGGGCAAAAATCCAGCAATTTTCTACACATGTGAAACATATTTAAAACATATCTATCCATCTATCTAGAAATATGTTTTATATAGTTGAAGGGAAGAAGGACAAGAATATTTATTATCATTCAGTTGAATAAATGAAATAAAATTCTGGTGATTTTAGATAAAATAAAAATAAAAAGTGGATGAATGCATCACACACTAAAAACTAGAAAATATAAATCAATAATTCTGAAAACAATATATTAGTGGATTTTTAACATGAAAAGGGATTTTGCAAACTGTAAATACTTATGAAATGTATTAAGAAAACAACAAAAAAATTGAAAGGTACACTTCATGCTAAGATGAATATTTTTTTTTAATTTATTTATTTATTTTTAGTTTACCACACATGGTTCTGCATACTTTTGAGTTCCAGATTTTTTCCCCTCCCTCCCCAATACGGCATGGAATCTCATATAACTGTCATGTATAACTTCGCATTGAATTAATTTATGCACTAGTCAAGTTGTGGAGAAGAATTTTGACCAATGGAATGACTCATGAGAAAGGAGAAACAGAACCAAAAAAAAAACAACCGAAAAACAAAAACAAAAGAGAAGTAAAAAAGGTGAGCATGTAGTGCGCCTCGATCTGTATTCAAACTTCACAATTCTTTCTCTGGATGAAGATAGCATTCTCCATCATGAGTCCCCTGGAGTTGTCCTTGCCCCTTAGGTTGCTGAGAAGAGCGCAGTATGTCAGGGTTGGTCCTCATGGGATCCATATATCTGTGGCTGTGCACAACATTCTCCTGGCTCTGCTCCGCTCACTCAGCAGTATGTCGTGTAAGTTTTTCCAGGTTGTTACGAAGTCTGCATCATCCCCATTTCTTATGGCACAATAGTATTCCATCACCTTCATATACCACAGCTTGTTCAGCCATTCCCCAATTGATGGGCATCCCTTTGATTTCCAATTCTTGGCTACCACAAAAAGAGCTGCTATAAATATCCTTGTACATATGGGTCCTTTTCCCGCTTGTGTGATTTCTTTGGGATACAACCCTAGAAGTGGTATTGCTGGGTCAAAGGGTATGAACATATCTATAGCCCTTTGGGCATAGTTCTAAACTGCTCTCCAAAATGGCTGGATCAGCTCACAACTCCACCAGCAATGCAACAATGTTCCAATTTCCCCACATCCTTTCCAGCATTTTCCTGTTTTGTTATTTTAGCCAATCTGACAGGAGAGATGTGGTATCTAAGAGTTGTTTTGATTTGCATTTCTCTAATCAGTAGTGATTTAGAGCATTTTTTCATATGCCTATAGATAGCTTTAATTTTTTCCTCTGAAAACTGCCTGTTCATATCCTTTGGCCATTTCTCAATTGGTGAATGGCTTGTATGCCTATATATTTGGCCCAGTTCCCTGTATATTTTAGAAATGAGGCCTTTATCAGAGATACTAGTTGCAAAGATTTTCTCCCACTTTTCTGCTTCCCTCCTAATTCTTGTTGCATTGGCTTTTTTTGTACAAAAACATTTCAATTTGACATAATCAAAATTATCCATTTTGCATTTTGTAATGCTCTCTATCTCTTGTTGGGTCATGAATTCTTTACTTTTCCATAAATCTGATAAGTAAACTATTCCTTGCTTTCCCAAATTACCTATAGTATCAGCTTTTACTCCTAAATCATGAACCCATTTTGACTTTATTTTGGTATATGGTGTAAGATATTGGTCTATGCCCAGTTTTTGCCCTACCATTTTCCAATTTTCCCAACAGTTTTTGTGAAATAGTGAATTATTAGCCCAGAAGCTGGTCTCTTTGGGTTTATCAAAGAGTAGATTGCTAAACTTGTTGATTTCTCCTACTTGTGTACCTATCCTATTCCACTGATCCACACCCCTGTTTCTTAACCAGTACCAGTCAGTTTTGATGACTGCTGCTGTGTAGTACAGTTTAATATCTGGTGTGGCTAAGCCACCATCTCTAGCATGTCTTTTCATTAATATCCTAGATACTCTAGACCTCTTGTTTTTCCAAATGAATTTTGTTATTATTTTGTCCAGCTCAGTAAAAAAATTTTTTGGTAGTTCGATTGGTATGGCACTGAATAGATAGATTAATTTAGGTAGAATTGTCATTTTTATTATATTAGCTCGGCCTAACCATGAGCAACTGATATTTTTCCATTTATTTAGATCTGATTTTATTCGTGTGAAACGTGTTTCATAGTTATGTTCATATAGGCCCTGGGTTTGTCTTGGCAAATAGACTCCCAAATATTTTATAGTGCCTTCAGTAACTTTGAATGGAATTTCTCTTTCTATCTCTTGCTGTTGGGCTTTGTCAGTAATGTATAGGAATGCTGAGGATTTATGTGGGTTTATTTTATATCCTGCAACTTTGCTAAAGTTGTTTATTATTTCAAGTAGTTTTTTACTTGATTCTCTAGGATTCTCTAGATAAATCATCAATCATCTGCAAAAAGTGATAATTTAGTTTCTTCTTTTCCTATTCTAATTCCTTCAATTTCTTTTTCTTCTCTTATTGCTACAGCTAACGTTTCTAGCACCAAATTGAATAATAGAGGTGATAATGGACATCCTTGTTTCACCCCTGATCTTATTGGGAATGCATCTAGTTTATCCCCATTACAAATAATGCTTGTCGATGGTTTTAGGTAGATGCTATTTATAATTTTGAGGAAGGTTCCCCTTATTCCTATGCTTTCTAGTGTTTTTAATAGGAATGGGTGTTGTACTTTGTCAAAGGCTTTTTCTGCGTCTATTGAGATGATCATATGGTTTCTGCTAGTTTTGTTGTTGATATGGTCAATTATGCTAATAGTTTTCCTAATATTGAACCAGCCTTGCATTCCTGGAATAAATCCTACCTGGTCATAGTGTATTATTCTCATAATGAGTTGCTGCAATCTTTTTGCTAATATTTTATTTAAAATTTTTGCATCAATATTCATTAGAGAAATTGGTCTATAATTTTCTTTCTCTGTTTTAACTCTACCTGGTTTGGGTATTAGTACCATATTTATGTCGTAAAAAGAATTTGGTAGGACTCCTTCTTCACCTATTTTCCCAAATAGTCTACAAAGTATTGGAATTAGTTGTTCTTTAAATGTTTGATAGAATTCACCTGTAAAACCATTTGGCCCTGGAGATTTTTTCCTAGGGAGTTCATTGATGGCATGCTCAATTTCTTTTTCTGATATGGGGTTATTAAGAAATTTCACTTCCTTCTCTGTTAGCCTGGGCAGTTTATGTTTTTGTAGATATTCATCCATATCTCTAAGGTTGTCAAATTTATGGGCATACAGTTGGGCAAAATAGTTCCTAATTATTGTTTTGATTTCCTCTTCATTAGAGGTGACCTCACCCTTTTCATTTTTGATACTGGTAATTTGATTTTCTTCTTTCTTTTTTTTAATCAAATTGGCCAAAGGTTTGTCAATTTTATTGGTTTTTTCATAAAACCAGCTCTTTGTTTTATTTATTAATTCAATAGTTTTCTTGGTTTCAATTTTATTAATCTCTCCTTTGATTTTCATCATTTCTAATTTGGTATTTAATTGGGGGTTTTCAATTTGCTCTTTTTCTAGCTTTTTCAGCTGTATGCCCAGATCATTGATCTCCTCTTTCCCTATTTTATTCATGTAGGCCTTTAGAGATATAAAACTTCCCCTAAGAACTACTTTTGCTGCATCCCATAAGTTTTGGTATGTTGTTTCATTATTGTCATTCTCTTGAATGAAATTATTAATTGTTTCTCTGATTTGTTCTTTGGCCCACTCATTCTTTAGAATTAAATTATTTAGTTTCCAATTAGTTTTTAGTTTATTTTTCCATGGTACTTTATTGAAAATGATTCTTATTGCATCATGATCTGAAAAGGATGCATTGACTACTTCTGCTTTTCTGCACTGGATTGTGAGGTTTTTATGCCCTAGGACATGGTCAATTTTTGAGTATGTGCCATGTACTTTTGAGAAGAAAGTATATTCCTTTTTATCCCCATTCAGTTTTCTCCAGAGGTCTATCATATGTGCCTTTTCTAAAATTCTGTTTACCTCCTTAACTTTTTTCTTATTTATTTTGAGGTTAGATTTATCAAGTTCAGAAAGGGGGAGGTTGAGGTCTCCCAATATTATAGTTTTGCTGTCTATTTCTTCCTGTAACTCCCTTAACCTCTCCTCTAAGAATTTGAATGCCTTACCACTTGGTGCATATATGTTAAGCAATGATATTTCTTCATTGTTTAAGGTGCCTTTTAGCAGGATATAATGTCCTTCCTTATCTCTTTTAATTAAATCTATCTTTACTTTTGCTTTGTCTGAGATTAGGATTGCTACACCTGCTTTTTTTACTTTAGCTGAGGCACCATATATTTTACTCCAGCCTTTTACCTTTACCCTATGTGTATCCCCCTGTTTCAAATGCGTTTCTTGTAAACAGCATATTGTAGGATTATGATTTTTAATCCATTCTGCTATCTGCTTCTGTTTTGTGAGAATGTTCATCCCCTGCACGTTCAGGGTTATGATTTCTATCTGTGTCTTTTTCTCCATCCTAATTCCCCCTGTTTATGCTTTTATTTCTCCCTTTCCCCTTCTCCTCCTCAACAAAGTTTTGCTTTTGACTGCCGCTTTCCTCAGTTAACCCTCCCTCTTTATTCCCCTCTCTTATCTTACCTTTACCCACTTGCTACTTCTCCTCTCCCTTCTGACCACACCCTCTCCCTTTTTTCCCCCCCTACCCTCCCACTTCCAGTAGGACAAGTTAGATTTCTAAACTTATCAGAGTATGTTATTCCCTTCTTGAACTAGATCAGATGACAGTAAAGCTCAAATACTGCTCTTCTCCCTCCCTTCTTTCCCTCTACTATAATATGTTTTTGTGCCACTTCATTTGGTGTAATTTATCCTTTTCTACTACCTCCTTACCGCTTCCCTCATAGCCCTCCCTTTATATCTCTTACTTATATTTTATATCTTTACATCAGTTAATTTATACAGGCATTCACAACCTATGTATATCCCTTTCATTTGTCATAATAGCTGTACCATTCACAAGAATGACTTATATATGTACATACATACATACATATATATATATATATATATATATATATATATATATATATAAACATACATAAGATGATATAATCCCACATAAAGATGTAAACAACCTGCCCTTATTGGTTAATAAGGTTTGTGGGGTTTTTCCCCCTGGTTACCTTTTTATGTCTCTCTTGAGTTTTGTATTTGGAGATCAAATTTTCCATTGAGTTCTGGCCTTTTCATCAGGAAGGTCTGGAATTCCCTTATTTCATTGAATGTCCATCGCCTTGCCTGGAAAATTATGCTTAGTTTTGCTGGGTAGTTGATCCTTGGTTGTAGTCCCAGCTCCTTTGCCCTTTGGAATATCATATTCCAATTTCTCCTGTCTTTTAATGTGGAAGCTGAGAGATCCTGCGTGATCCTGACTGTAGTTCCACGATATTTGAATTGCTTCTTTTTGGCTGCTTGCAGTATTTTCTCCTTGAGTTTATAGCTCTGAAATTTGGCTATAATATTTCTTGGTGTTTTCAGTTTGGGATCTCTTTCAGGGGGTGATCGGTGAATTCTTTCAATGACTAGTTTGCCCTCTGGTTCTAGGACCTCTGGGCAGTTGTCTTTGATAATTTCTTCGAAGATACTGTCAAGGCTCTTTTTTTCATCGTGGATTTCTGGTAGACCAATAACTCTCAAATTGTCTCTCCTGGATCTATTTTCCAGGTCAGTTGTTTTGCCAATCAGATATTTCACATTTTTTTCTATTTTTTCATTCTTTATGTTTTGTTTTATTACTTCTTGGTGCCTCATAGAGTCATTAGCTTGCACTTGATCAAGTCTAATTTTTAATGAGTTAGTGTTTACATTTTGCTTTTGAGTCTCCTTTTCCAGTTGGTTGATTTTGCCTCTCAGGGAGTCCTTTTCTCTCTCTAGATTCTGAATCTCTGTAGCCATTTCACCAATCTTATTGTTTAGGGACTTGATTTCATCAGTAGATTTTTTTCCCTTTTTCCCCTTTTTTCCATATTTTCTTTTAGCTCCCTAATTTGGTTTTTAATATCCTCCTTTGGCTCTTCCAGCAGTGCTTTTTGGGCTGGAAACCAGTTCATATTACCTTTTGAGGTATCTGATGTATCTACAGTATCGTTACTTTCCTCTTGCATATTTGTATTTTGATCCTGCCTGTCTCCATAAAAAGAATCTATTGTCCTTGGTTTTTTTGTGTTTTTCTTCATGTTGGTTTGCCTTTTGCTGGCTTTACAACGAATTTCTATCTGTGGGCCTCAGGGCTTTCTGTCCCAGCTTTCTTATTCTGGGGGTTGTGAGTCTAGAATTATAACCTTCAGTTTCCTGAGGTGTGGGGGAGGGGTCTGGCTCCCTGGCGTCTCACTCCCTGTGGGTGCTCTCCAACACTTGCTTTTCAGCAATGGTCTCAGCTGTTTGTTGTTTGAGCTGATGTCTGGCACTTCCCCTGGGGGAGCAAGGTTTCGTCTGGGCTCCTGGCGTTGACCCCTGCTGACTCTGCCCCTATGGGACTAATGAACTTCTGCTATTTGACCACTGAAGCCCTACTAATTTCTGCTCAGTTCCAGCGTTCTTTTTTTTTTCCCGAGGGATTCTCTGGGTGGGGAGAGGAGGGATTAGAGCTGTTTACCTGGACATTAAGAACTCCCGGAAGTTCAAGAAGCTGCATTTAATATGTTTCGGCTGCAAACTTCTGGAGACGGTGTTTCATGGGTGGCGTTGTGCTGCCTCTCGTTGCTTCCACAGACTGCTGTCCTGTGTTGGGAGTCCTGGGGATCTCTTCTGGTTTCGGGCGCCCAGCTTTCTCCCAGCCCGTCTCCCACATGGATTTCCCGGCCAGCCGCTTCCGCCTGGGTCTGGAGCAGCTCCGCACCGAGCACTCTCTGAGCCTACAGGTTCGTGCCTCCGGCCTTTCAGACTCTCCCGGCTTGGAAATTTGCCCCACGCAGACTGCTCGCGGTTTCTGACTCTCTCAAATCTGCTCAAATTCACTTTTTTTATAGGAGTCTGACAGACCTTGTGAGAGAGCTCCGGTAAGACGCTGCCTTCATGCGGCCATCTTGGCTCCGCCCCCCAAGATGAATATTTAAAACAACAAAATATGCTATAACCAAATACCTACCAATTAAACTGAAAACAAATGAAGTAAATGGATAGCTACAAAGTTATAAAATATCCAAATTAGTAAAACTAGAAATAGTCAAATCTCAGGAATATCAATTAAACAAGTCATAAATTAAACTCCCCAAAGGGGAAAAATCTTTTCCCAGTGGGTTTACAGTTGAATCCTATCAAACATTTTCAACAAACATTCTCTATGCTATACAAACTATTCTCAAACAGAGAAAGAACATACCATAGTAAACCCTTTGTATAAAACAAATATGGTCCTGACAACTAAACCAGGGAGGGATAAAAGAGAGAAAATAATAAGAGACTACTATCATCAATAAACAGTGATATAAAGCATTAATTAAAATTAGTAAAAAGTCTGAACCCATACAATTTTAAATATTCATTTATTTCATACAAATTTCATTATATTCAAACCAAAATTCATCATTTATATCAATAATGAAAACAATGAAAATAATAAGATTATATCGATTAATACAGAAAAAACCTACAACAAAACATAGAATTCATTTATCATGAAAATTCTTATAAGCATGAAGGGACCTTTCTTAGTATGATCAATAGCTTTAGTCTAAAACCAAGAGATAGCATTCCTTTAACATGGTAAATAATGAAAGCTTTCCAAATAACTTCATGGATGAAGCAACATATCCACTATCTTCATATCATTTAACACAAAATACCAATAATTTTAAAAATTATGATAGTGTAGCTAAAGTTGCACAGAAATCAGCTCTTTGAAGGAGGTGAATCAGGTTGCCATCATTTAAATAGTCCAATCTTTCCCTGCAGCTATTTTCATCACATTTGTTTCTGTAATTGACTGAAGCAGTCACTGTACATGTGAACAAGAATTTGTTTGTGATGGGCTCCAAGGATGGGATTGTTCTTAATGGCATTATTATGCTATTGGTTTTATAGGGATTCAGAAGGAGAGTATGCCAAGCCCCACCCCGAGTCTTCAAACTGCCTCAAAATAATAAATAATGCACATGATATTGAAATCAATCGAAGGATCATTTTAAAAAAAACTAAACAAACCTCTAAATATTAAAAAAGACAGAAGTTCCCAAACCAGGACAAAAGCCCTGGAGATGTAGTCTTGTTGAAGTAAAGCTAAGTTGTCTGTATAAGCTGTTTCTAATAAACCATTCAGTGTGATAAAGGGGCCTATTATGTCACAAAGCCCAGAAAGCTCTGACTTCAACTGTCATGAACAGAATAGGCTTAAGAACTTTTAATGGGATTGCCATACTTTTCTACATTGAAAATTCAGAGATATAGGCATATCATATCCCTTTGTTAATGTAAATAATAGATTCCATTCAAATTTTAAGTAACTATGATGTAGCCCAGCTACTTTATTTGGATCACTTGCTATTTCTATTCTATTCTTGAAATTATGTAAATGCATCCAAAAAGAAAGCAGCTTTTAAATATTGGACTATGTTTTCCAAGCAAATGGAAGATTCTGAAAGATTTGTATGGGAATAAAGCATGTCAATTGCAAGACATAAATTGCAGACCAAAATAAAGAGTGCATTTCTTTGGGACTGGCTTCATGTGATTCATGTCAGTGAAGGAACCTTTCTTCAATGGATAAATGAGTTTTGAGTGTTCTTTCTTCATTCCTTTTTTTTTGTATCAACTTAGTGTTCTCCTTATGTTAGATTTTTGAAGATCATAATGAAGTCCAAGCCCAAGACAACCTGGAAGGTCGACCGGAACGTGTCTGCTGCACCAGTCTGAGAAAAGAATGTAGTCCAGCATGGGCCATGCTGGCACAGATGGGGCCAGAGCAAACCTGGAGCAGGACTCAGGGCACTGAATCACTGGCAGCTGTGGTGGTTTCCAGACTTCTCTACCCACAAACACCAAAGAAAACTTAGAAGGTCAGTAGGAAAGGTCTGTTGGACCTAGGTGAGAGAGGAGCATGGTCTGGCCCCAGCCTCAGGCAGTGGCAGCAGTGGCTGCTTCCAGGCTGTTGGCCCACAGATGATGGAGGGAATCAAGTGGCTGATCAGAGGGGGATTGCAGGGATCTCTTTGCTGGCACTGAGGCAGGATTCTCTTGCTTTGCTCAGGCTTCAATCTGGGCCGCAGTCCTGGGTGGCAGTACTGAAGCAAGGAGAATGCTGGTGTGGTGAAGCTTGTGGTGGCAGTGGACAGGGAATCCTCCTCATGGTTACAAGGCAGAAAAGAATGCTTGTGATCACTCACAGGGCAGAGGATAGACCAGAAGATTAGTAAACACCTCTCCTTTGATCATACCACCTTGGAAGAACTGAAAATTTACAGGTCCCTAGAAATATCTTTGAAAACAGCTACCCAAACCCCCTGAAGCTTGGGACAGTAAATCCTCCACACCAGAAGTACAGTCCTACCTTAACAAAGAGCTAAAAGTCAAGTAATTGGCTGGGAAAATGGGCAAAAAGTGGGGAAAAAAACAAGACTATAGAATCTTACTTTGGTGACAAGGAAGATCAAAACATCCAACCAGAAGAAGACAACAAAGTCAAAGCTCCTACATCTAAAGCCTCCAAGAAAAATATGAGTTGGTCACAGGCCACAGAAGAGCTCAGAAAAGATTTTGAAAATCAAGAACTCGCCTTCTGCTGGGGTCGGGGGAGGGCAGGGCAATATGTAAAGATAAGCACAAAAATATACAAATTAAATGCAAAACGATTTCTGTATTTGATGGCAGCACTAACTGGAGAAATCAGGAAGGCCCTTGACATGGTACTTAAATCCAGCCACGAATGAAGTGACACATTTCCAAAGGGAGGAAAGAAAGGAGAAAATATTTGGCCTATGGGGATAACCCATGTGATGGCATGGAGGTGGGAGACTGATAGCAAATTGATGATTTTTTCATTGGAATGAAGAATGAAATCACAAACAGGTTTATTTGGCTGAGACGAATACTTTATGCTATCCACTGTGGATATATTAGAAAATTAGAACAATTAGCTAGTGAGACAGAGAGGAAGGGCCAATTGATTAAGGTGATAATTTGAGTCAAGAATTAATGGAGAGAAAATAGGCCTTGCTTTTCATATCTTTTTTGTAGCCCTAATGCAGTAGACTTGGTGATCAATAAAAGCTTTTTGGATGACAAAAAATGCAGAAAAAGTGAAAGGAAGTAATATAAAACCTGTTTGGAAAGATAGATTTGGAACAAGACTATGAAGTGATTTAAATGTCAGATATGGGAGTTTATATTTTATCCTCCAAAGCCACTAAAAACTATTGGTGAGAAGAATGATATAAGCATATCTGAGTTGTAAGATATTCGTTTGGCAGCTGTTTGAATGACACTTTGGAGAAGAGATACATTTGAGGCAGGGAAGCGAATAAAGAAGTTCAGTTAGGGAGCTATTACAGTACTCCAGATGAGAGGAGATGAAAGCCTAAGGTGGTGCCCTTGTAAGCAGATATTGATTTGAGAGATGTTGCAGAAATAGAATTGACAAGACTTGACAAGTGATTATATTTGGGTTGTGAGGAAGAGAGGAGAGTCAAAGATGACTCAACATTCCAAACTTAGGAGACTGAAGGATGATGAAAACCATGACAAATAGGAAGGTTTGATGGAGGTTTCAAAAATAATGTAGTCCTTGGCCCACAATGATCTTACAATCTATTGGAGGAGGGAGCATGACACATTGATGGATAAATATTCTATATGATAGGACAACAGGGAGATTTAGACTAAGCTAAAATATTTGAGCAGGGAAAGATAATTTTCATACATGGGGATCAGGATGGTTTTGTGGGGATAGATACCTGAGCTTGACCTTGAAGAAGAGAAGAACTTTTACACAGAGATGAGGATGGAATGTATTCTAGGCAAGGGAATGATTAAATTGTAAAATACAGGACTGTGTAGGGCTCTGTAACCAATGAAGTGCTATTTAAATATCAGTAAGTATTATTAACTGGTTTCTTATTTCATGATTATTCATGCTAATATGACACTGAATTTCCACAAGTTCCAGAGTATTTGAAAGTGAAAAATGAATGTGAACATTAAATAAAGCTTATTGTTATAATAGATGTGAATTTTCCCCAAAAAGATTTTAAATGCCCTGTATCATTAATGATAGAATCTCTTGGCAATAGAAACCTGGCAATGCATTGGAACAGTCATGCTTTCAATTACAAGTAATTGAAAATTGACAAGTAATCACACATTGAAATCTAGTGGCAAATGATCCTTTTTTTTCCCAGGACACTCTACCCAATTGTTTGCTAGATGGCTTTCAGGAATGAAGATGTGAACATGTGAAGATGTTAAAAGATGTTAAAATGTACATACACACGTATACACATATATATAATGCACACACATATATACATACACTCTCTGTAAGTGTGTGTGTATATGCACTGTGAATGTGTTAACACAATATGAATGGTTTTTTTTGACTATGATTTTTACATAGTTTAGACACGAATCTATTTTGTAGCATATTTATGAATTGGGAGGGTCATGATTAATTTTGCTAGTTGTAAGGTATTTAATCACAATGACATTACTGACATGTTTCATAGGGCTGTCCAACTTGTTTAAGGAAATGAATGCAAACTGCCACTCCCCTGTGAACTTTAGCTTTTATATTCACAAGACTGTTTTGGTTAAAAGCAGGGCTAGAATGTAGGCCTTGAGAAGTAGCTGTGATGTATTGAACAAAGGAAGTGCTATCCTTAGAATTAAAGGAGCCAGGCTCAAGCCCTGACTATTTCATGCTAAGGCGAGTTCATCAGTTTCTTTATCTGTGAAATGAGTGAGATGAATTGTCACCTTTAGCTGTTACTTTTCATGATTCCTGAACCAGTGAATGCACTGTCCACCATATTGTATTATATCTCTGAGATGCATTCTTTCTGATTTGAGGTGAGAGTTAAACACACAGATGTTGGAGACTATTACTATTTTCAGCAGTTTTTTTCTTGAGACTCAGGCCATGCCATGTCTTAGACCTAGCTACATTACTCAGGAAGCTTAGTCTTTTGTGCATCTTCATAAATAATTGCTATTGTAGGCTGGACTTGACTCACTCTAGTACCCTGGTAGTTTATGCTGATATTGGAATGAAATAAGATGTACCTAAGTCATTCAACAGTTTTAAAAAGGAGATTTATTTAGCTGTAATAGGAAGGTACTCATTAAGGATATTCATTGAGTGCCTTTTGAATTGATTGAATTGAACAAAGCTACCTCACCTCAGTTGCCCATCATTTTCCATCAGCCAAGCATCAGAGAGGTCCTCAAGTTCCTCGTGGTTGTTTCATATTCAAGTGACTAAAACATGATGTCAACAGCCTTAACTTTTTGCTCCTTGAGGCAACTAAGTGGGGAGAATACTTTCGATACCTTTTCAGAGAACAATATATTCTAACCTGAATGGGAGCAAGGGTTATGATATTGTTCCAAACGATACTGATATTTTAGGGATAAAGGAATCTTATCTCCAAACTGGGCTTGACTTAATTCTCATGTATATTTGCTGCTAAATTCAGTTTGGGATAATTGTAGAGGCTAAGTCTAATCCTACTTTGTTAACAGCTACGTGGGAGATAGAATGGTTTAACAGATAGGATGCTATGCCTGAAGTCAGGAATATCTGGGTTTGAATTCCGCCTCTGACAAATACTAGCTGTTTGGATGTGGTAAAGTCATTTGCCTTCATTGGGTTTCAGTTTCCTCATTTGTAAAATAGAATACCAATGCCTATTGTGTCTGCCTCAGGAGGTTGTTATGAAACAAAAATGGTATTTTGTATGTTTGTATGTATAGATATATATGCCTATTTCATATACATATATAATATATGTGCGCATATATACATATATAGTGCTTAACAAACCCCAAAGGGCTATATGATTGATGATCATTTTCATCTTTTATTATTCCATGAGCAGCAGGTTGGATGCATTGACTTTGTCACCCCAGCAGCAGTTATTCAATGCTCTGCTAGGACAAAAGACAAGTTATATAGCAATGAGGCATCAAATCCTGAATTTTTATACAATTTGATGGTATAATCAGCTGCTTCCCATATTATTTGCATCATTCCAAATGTATTCTTGTTTAACATTTTCATTCTATTGAATCCAATAGCAGTGCATATGTTTGCATTTGTGAGGAGTCAGTCACATTCCTTTCCTGAAATTTGTTAGCCCTTGAGAAAAGTGCCTTATGTGTAACAGGTGTACAATAAATAAATACCACACAGGTAATAACAGCTGGTCATTGTTGTAGTCAGGACCTGAACCAGTATATTCTAAAGTCAAATCCAATTCTCATTCCTACATATACTACCCCTTGATAATAGATATAAAAATAATTTGAAAAACTCCAAATGTTATAGACATATAAAATCTTATTTAACTTATACTATAGTGAGTTTGTGATTTTATGGATGGCCTCCTTTTTTTCAGAAAGAGTTTAATTTAAAGGGAGTCACTAGCATTTCATTCACATAACAGTGAATAGAAGGATCGATGATAGTGTTTCAATGGTATAATATTTCAAAAATCAGATTATTCATAATTACTGAACAGTACTGCTTTATTACTTCTCCTCTCTGCCCACCCCGCCTTGTACCCATACTCAGAAGTTCCCACAGCAAAGCAGTCTTAGAATTTGTTTTAAAGATAGTGTTGATGCCACACAGAAATGACTCAATTCTGCAACAGAATCATAGAATATTAACACTTAAGATCTGGAAGGTGCTGAAAAGATCAACTCCTCAACAGTAATGTAATGATAAAACGTGTCCATCTTTTGTATAGGATTTCCCTGTAAGTTTCTCCTTCTCTGTTTTAATGCAACACTCCAAACTCATCCTTGGTTTGGGAAGTTACAAAAATTGAGGACAAGGAGATGTTGAATGGGAGATGTTGAAGATCAGGAATCTTAGGAGCTCAATCCATGGCTTCTGGTTCCTAGACATTTTCATTTCTTTAATTTAGATGAACTGCTAGCTAACACTTTGATTCCAGAGCCTTGGGCTGTAAGGAGATATTTTTGATTCTCCCTTTGTTCCCCTTCTGTTTTTGTAACTTAGCCATGAACAATCTAGAACTTAGTTACTTCCTTCTCCAATCTGTTTTTCCTCAAAGCTACCAAATATTCTGCTTTTTAAGCCATTGCTTCTTCTAAAGCATTAGACTGCCTCATATTAGTGCTGAATAGAGTAGGAATTGGTGAAACCACAATATTTTCTTGAGTAGAAGAATGACACTATCTCTAAATTCTTCAACCAAGAGAACATTGTATACAATAAAAGCAATATTGTTTGAAAAACAACTGTGAATGACTAAGTTATTCTGAATATTTTAAATGTTCAAATCAACTACAGAAGACCTATGAAGGAAGATTTGATAGATAGATAGATAGGTAGATAGATAGATAGATGTGTTTATGTGTCTGTCTGTGAAATGGTCCTGTTCTCTAGTGTGAGGGAGGCGATGAGGGAGACAATTTAAATTTAACATCCAACAATAAATTAATTTAACTTAATTTTAAAAGAATGACATTATTAGAAATATACACTTTTGGAAAATCAGGATAATGATACTTGTGCTACCCACCTCACATATGCTGTTATGAGGAAAGTACTCTATAAACTTTAAAGTGCAGTTGAAATAAAATCTCCCTTGGTTTCATTTCATGATCTATTTTTAGTCCCCCACTCCATGTTTTTCTAAGTCAAATCTGACTTAGGGGTTTTTTTTAAAGTATGATTACCCCCTTAAAGATAGTGAACTGAGCATATGCTCAATAACTCTTGAGGTCTCTTCCTGCTCTAGTATCTATGGCCCTATGTTTCTTCATTTTGACATTTGAATAAAGTCAAGTAGAATGTGGTTCAAATAATCTATTAGACTGGTTTTTTTCTTATTTTCCATCCTGGGGCCATTACTTGAGGCTGTTTGCTTTCTTATTGTCCCTAAAATGAACAATACCCATTCTCAAAATCTTGTTGAAATTGATGTCAGAAGATCTGGCCTTGGATTCAAGCCTTGTCATTTAGTAGCTGATTGACTTTGGGTAAGTGAGTTCAACTTTTCTAGCCTTTTCACTTCTGTGAAATGAAGATTATAATGCTTACTGTGTTGGTTGATTCATTACATTGCTAATTGAATTTTTTTCTAGATGAGGAAACGGAGGCACAGAGAGGTTAAGCGTCTTGCCCAAGTCACATACCTAGAAAATACCATAGCCAGGGCTCAAAGTCAAATCTGCTAATGAATTGTTTTTGCCTTACATTATGATGCCTCTATATGGACATGATTTGGGAGAGAATAAAGTAGTTTTGGGGCAGCTGGATGGAGCGCTGGGCCTGGAGTCAAGAAGACTCATCTTCTTGAGTTCCAATATAGCCTCAGACACTAGCTGTTTGACCCTGAGCAAGTCATTTAACCCTGTTTGCCACAGTTTCCTCATCTGTAAAATGAGATGGGGAAAGAAATAGCAAACCATGCTAGTGTCTTTGCCAAGAGAACCCCAAATGGGGTCACAAAGAGTTGCACACAACTGAAAAAATGACTGGAAATGTTCTAAGTACCATAATTAAAAAATCATGACAACTTGTGTGCAGGGGGGTGTTTTTTGGAAGGAGAGGAGTGATATTTGTAAATTCATTTCGTTCATACATATATATAAATGTATATTATCTATCTATATCTATCTATCCATCTATCTATCTGTCTGTCTATGTATCTATCTATCTCCTCCCAAATCCTCTCCTAAACTTCCCTATGGTGGTAATATTGAGGGTACCACTGTTCTCCTTGTCACTTAGGCTCACAATCTAGGTATTATTCTTTACTTCTTAGTCTTTCTCACCATGTATGTCCAATATGTTGCCAATATGTTGAGTTTACTTTTCTCTTATATATGACCCTTTTTCTCTTCTAACACTGCCACCACCACAGCCTCATCACCTCTTGCTTGGACTATCACAATAATCTGTTGGCTAGTCTCCCTGCTTCAAATATTTCCACATTCCAGTCTATATTCCATTCAGTTATCAAATTACCTTTCCTGAAATACAAATATGACCATATTATTTCCTCCCTTTTCAATAAACTCCAGCGGCTCTCCTTTGCCTCCAAGATCAAAAATAAAATCCTATGTTTAGCATTCAAAGCCCTTCCTAATCTGAACCACTCCTATATTTCCAGTCTTTACTTTTTATATCTTACTACCCTGTACTCTGTGATCAAGTGACACTAGATTCCTTGCTATTCCTTACACAGGAGACACTATCGTCTGACTTGGAATTTTTACAGGCTGCACCCCCCACCATGTCTGTAATTCTCTGACTCCTCATCTTCACATCCTGGCTTCCCTAGCTTTCTTCAAGCCTCAGAAAAACTCCACCTTTTGCAAGAAGCCTTTCTTGATTTGCATTAATGCTAGTACTTTCCATCTGTTAATTATCTCCAATTCATCCTGTACAACTTTCGTTTGTACATAGTCATTTTCATGCTGTCTCCCCCATTAGATTCTAAAGCTCCTTGAGAGCAGGGAACGCCTCCTGCCTCCAGTTTCTAATTCTTTTCCTCCAGAAAAGAGCTGCTATAAATATTTTTGCACCTATAGGTACTTTTTCCTTTTTATCTCTTTTGGGATACAGACCTAGTAGTGGTATTGATAGTTCGAAGGGTATGCATGGTATGCCCTTTAGTATAGTTCCAAATTGCTTTACAGAATGGTTGAATAAGTTCACAACTCTACCAACACTGCGTTAATGTCTCATTTTTCCCACATCCCCTCCAACATTTGTCATTTACCTTTGCAGTCCTATTAGCCAATCTAATAGGTATGAGGTAGTACCTCACAGTTGTTTTAATTTGCACTTCTCCAATCAATAGTAAGTTAGAGTATTTTTTCATATGACTATAGATAGCTTCGATTAGTTCATCTGAAAACTTTATATATTTTAATCATTTATCAATTGTGGAATGGCTCTTATTTTTAAAAAATTGACTCTCTATATGTTTGAGAAATGAGGCCTTTATCAGAGAAACTTCTTACAAAAATTTTTTCACATTAACTATTTCTAACTGTACTTCCCTCTATCCTATTCCACATCCCCTGTTTATTCTATTCTCTCTCTCCTTTCACCATGTTGCTCCTCCAAAGTGTTTTGCTTTTGACTATCTCTTTCCCCAATCTGCCCTCCCTCCCCCCCTTTCCTTCTCTTACTCCTTTCCCCTTCTACTTTCCTGTAGGGTAAGATAGGTATCTATACCCAATTGGCTGGGTATGGTTTTCCCTCTTTAAGCTAATTCTGATGAGAGTAAAGTTTACTCACTCCCCCTCACTTTCCCCCTCTCCCCATCCATTTTTCTTGCCACTTTTATGTGAGATGATTTGCCCCATTCTAACTCTACCTTTCTTTTCCTCCCAGTACATTCCTCTGTCACCCTTTAATTTTATTTTTTAGATGTCATCCCATCATATTTAACTCATACCTGTACACTATGTCTATATATACTCCTTCTAATTACCCTAAAAATGAGAAAGTTCCTATGAGTTACAAATATCATCTTCCCATGTAAGAATGTAAACAGTTTAAATTTAATAAGTGCCTTATGGTTTCCCTTTCCTATTTATCTTTTTAATACTTCTCTTGAGTCTTGTGTTTGAAAGTCAAATTTTCTATTCAGTTCTAGTCTTTTCTCAAGAATGCTTGAAAGTTTTCTATTTTATTGAATATCCACTTTTTCCCCCTCATGGATTATACTCAGTTTTGAGAGTAGGTGATTCTTGGTTGTAATCCTAGTTCCTTTGTCCTCCAGAATATCATATTCTGAGTCCTTTGATTTTTTTTAATGTAGAAGTTGCTAAATCTTGTGTTATCCTGACTGTGGCTCCACCATACGTGAATTGTTTCTTTCTGGCTGCTTATGATATTTCCTCCTTGACCTGGGAATTCTATAATTTGGCTATGATATTTCTGGGAGTTTTCATTTTGGGATCTCTTTCAGGAGATAATCAATGGATTCTTTCAATTTCTATTTTAACCTCTTCCTAGAATATCAGGGCAGTTTTCTTTGATAATTTCTTGAAAGACGATGTCTAGGCTTTTTGTTAACATGGCTTTCAGGTAGTCCAGTAATTTTTTATTTATCTCTCCTGGATCTGTTTCCCAGGACAGTTGTTTTTCAAATGAGATATTTCACATTGACTTTTATTTTTCATTCTTTCAGTTTTGTTTTATTGTTTCTTGATTTCTCATAAAGTCATTAGCACTCATTTGCTCCATTCTGATTTTTGAGGAGTTATTTTCTTCAGTGAGCTTTTGGGCCTTCTTTTCTATTTGGCCAATTTTGCTTTTAAAGCCATTCTTCTCATTGGATTTTTGGACCTCTTTTACCATTTGGCCTAGTCTGTTTTTTAAAGTGTTCTTTTCTTCAACATTTTTTGTGTCTCCTTTAGCAATCTGTTGACTCATTTTTCATGATTTTTTCATCACTCTCATTTCTCTTCCCAATTTTTCCTCTCCTTCTCTTACTTGATTTTCAAAATCCTTTTTGAACTCTTCCATGGCCTGATATCAATTTATATTTTTCTTGGAGGCTTTGGATGTAGGAGATTTCACTTTATTATCTTTTTTTGAGTATGCATTTTGAACTTCCTTGTCACCATAGTAACTTTCTATAGTCAGAGATTTTCTTTTATTTTTAACTTCCATTATTTTTAAAAATTTATTTTTAGTTTACAACGCTCAGTTCCACAAGTTTTTGAGTTTCAAATTTTCTCTCCCTCCCTGTCCTCCCCTCTCCACAAGATGGCATGTAATCCAATATAGGTTCTACATATACCTTCCCATTGAACTTATTTATATAATAGTCCAGTTTTAAAGAAGAATTTATAACCAATGGAATGAATCATGAGAAAAAGAAACAAAACCAAAAAAAAAGAGAGCAAATAGTTTGCCTCAATGTGCATTCAGACTCTGTAATTCCTTCTCTGGATGTACACAGCTTTTTACATCATGAGTCTTTTCAAGCTGTCTTTGAACTTGCATTGATGAGAAAAGCCAATTCTATCCAAGTTAGTGTGTCTGTAATTGTGTATAATGTTCTTCTGGTTCTGCTACTCTCACTCAGCATCAGTTCATATAAGTCTTTCCAGGTTATAATGAAGTCCATCTGCTCCTCATTTCTTATAGCACAATAGTATTCCATTGCATTCATATACCACAATTTGTTTTGCCATTCCCCAATTGATGGGCATCCCCTTGATTTCTAATTCTTTGCCACCACAAAAAAGCTGCTATAAATATTTTTGTACATACTGGTCCATTTTCCACTTGTGTGATCTCTTTGGGATATAGCCCTGGAAGTGGTATTGCTGGGTCAAAGGGTATGTACATTTTTATATCCCTTTGGGCATAGTTCCACATTGCTCTCCAGAATGGCTGGATCAGTTTACAACTCCACCAGCAATATAACAGTATTCCAATTTTCCCACATCCTCTCCAGCATTTATCATTTTCCTGTTTTGTCTTGTTAGCCAACCTGACAGGAGAGATGTGGTACCTAATTGTTGTTTTGATTTGCATTTCTCTAATCAATAGTGATTTAGAACATTTTTTTTTCATATGACTATAGGTATCTTTAATTTCTTCCTCAGTGAGAGATTTTCTATTGTTTGTTCATTTTCCTAGCCTATTACTTGACTTTCAACTTTTTGTTAAAGTAGGGCTCTGCTTCCAGGGTGGAGGGCACACTCTCCCAAGCTTCAGGGGTTTTATGCAGCTGTTTTCAAAGATACTTTTAGGGATCTGTAAGTTTTCAGTTCTTCCAACGTGGTATGATCTGAGGAGAGGAGTTTATTATTCTCCTGGCTTGTGCTGTGGTCTGTGAGTGACCATAAGGACTCTTTTCTGCCCTGGAACTCTGAGGAGGGTCCCTTCTCCACTGCTGCCACAAGCTCTGCTCTGCTAGTGCTCCTACTTGCCCTAGGACTGGATTTCAACCTGGATACAAGTATGGATAAAGCAACAGAGTTCTGCCTCTGTACTAGCAAAAAGACTCTTGTAATCTCCTTGTGACTAGTTGTTCCATCCCCTTACCATCTGTGAACTGAGGGCTCTGGAAGCAGCCACTGCCACTGTAAGATTCATTCACTCCCAAAGCCTGCTCCTGGTTTGCTGGGGTTGGGCTGTGCTGGTGCAGCCTGCGCTGGACTGTGCTCCCCTTTGCCCAGGTGTAACAGACCTTTCCTGCTGACCTTGTAAGTTGTCTTTGGCATCTGTGGGCTGAGAGGCCTGGAAACCACCACTGCTGCCAGTAATTCAGTTATCCCGTGGCCTGCTCTGGGTTTGCTGGGGTCTGGTCTGCACTGACTTGGCCTGTGCTGGACTGCACTCTCCCTCTTATCCTGGTACAACAGACCTTTTCTGCTGATCTTACAAGTTGTCTGGGCTGGGAATTTGTTTCCTTCCATCTTTTTGTGGGTTCTGCTGCTCTAGCATTTGTTTAGAGTAATTTTTAAAGGTATATGAAGGGGTTTCAGGGATGTCTCAGGTGAGTCCCCACCTTTGCTCTGCTAACCTGGCTCTACTCCAGTGATTTATTATTATTGGTCAGTTTTCATAAATTAACAACAACTCCTTCCCCTCCTCCAAAAAAAAAACAAAGCAAAAGGAAATCCCCATAAGAAGTATATAATTCATATATACATATATGACATATAATTCATCAGAGGAACTGAAGGATTAAGGTAACAAACAAAAAGAAAAACTGTGAGAGAATAAACAGCACAAGATAATTTTATTTAAAAGGGGTTAAAGTAAATTGTTCCGATGAATGTGATCTCATAACTAAAAGTTCAGTGCTGAATTTGAGATGGGTATGAAAAACCTATGCCAGGTTTCCCTAATTAAGTTCATGAAAATTTGTGGAAATTCTGAGCTTATGCTTGCCTAAGAGAAATACTCAATAGTGGGGGAGGGGAGGGAGAAAAGGAGGCAGAGAATTTGGAACTCAAATTTTTTAATGAACGTTAAAAATTGTTTTTATATGTAATTGGAGAAAATAAAATATTCAAAAATTTTGAAAAAAAGAAACAGTAACCCAGGAGCCAAAAACAGCATACTTTCTATGCTTTATGCTTTGGGAGAAGACAAGGGTTAGGTGAAATGTGATGACTAGTTTGTTTCTTCAGAGTCTTCAGGCTCCCAGACTAGAACATGTGTTATTTAGGGAAGAAAACCACCAAAATGTATGTAATCCTTCCAATACATTGAATCTTTTGTTTTTGTGGACATGTTTGAATGTTTCTGTGGTTGGACCTTGTATTGTGCCCCTCAAATGTGCTGAGTTCTTTTGCAACATTTGGGCCAGGCAATATTAATTTACTTTCCAAACGTGGTAGTGCTAGGAATTTATAGACTCTGTGCATCAACATAATGTGTAAAATATTTATAGGCCACAGTAGTCGGTCTTGAAAATATGTATGAAAACCAATCTGTATCTGCAAATCTTGAGTCCATTTGCTTAAAATTTGCTGAGCATGGCCTTCACATTGATTAACCAAGAGGAAAAAAAAAAGAATATATGGTATAATGGAACATATTTATGTATGGGCCATTTATGGGACCTGTGAATTGTCTGAATAGAGATAAAGTAGAAGGAAGTACAATAAGATAAAATATTGCAGGCATAGGAAAGGGTTCTGCTTCTCAAACTTTAAAGTACTATGTAGATACCAGTTATTATTATTGGTGGGGTTATTGTATTGTTATCATTTTCAGAGTGTAACCACATTAGGATACAGCTAGGTGGTATAGTGGCTAGAGTGCCGGACTTAGAGGTAACAAGAGTTGTATTCAAATCCTGCCTTAGCCACCGCTACCACCTACGTATGTAAGTGTTATATCCTATTGTTATATCCTATATGAAATGCTGTAAGTGCACACCTAGTGATGGATTGAATTGCTGCCATCTAAGGTTTTATCAGTAAATAATGATTTATTAAGGATCTACCATATGCCAGGCACTAGGTGCTAAGGATATGATGACAAAAGTGATATGGTTCCTGCATTCAAGGAAGTTAGATTCTAACTAATAGAAGCAACATATGCATATATGTATAATATATATATATATATATATATATACATACATACATATATACGCATATATATACACACACATACACACACAATAGATTCAAGGTCATTTTGATGGTAAAACATTAGCAAATGTATAGGGTCAGGAAAGGCTTCATGTAGAAGGTGGCATTTGAACTTGCCTTTAAAGCAACAAGGGATTCTAAGAGGTTGAGATGAGGAGAGCATATATTTTATTCATGAGGGAGAATCAGTGGAAAGGCATGGAGATGAGAAATGGAAGACGATGGGCAAGAGTAAGATAGCCTGTCCAGAATAACTTCAGAGAGGCTTGTTGCCAGAAGGTTTGGGAACTGATAGGCAATAACAACTCATGAAGACCTTCTACTGATTGAGAAGATTTCATTCTGCCATTTTAGAAAGTGACTTGCTAAAACAAAAAAAAATGCAATAGATTTTTTCAAGACTTCAAAACAATGGCTTTTGAAGTGTTACAACAACGTGGCCATTACCTAGGTAATTTTTTTTTTTAAAAACTGAGTTGCCTTAGAGAAAGAAAGTGGTTGAATATGTGTTTTAATGTAAAATAATATCTGTATGTGCTGTATAACTTGAGTTATAGCTCCTACAATAAGGATATTATGTTTTAGCTAATCAAGATACTCTATGCTCAGTAATTTTACACTTAAGATCCATAAAGATTAGCATCTATGACATTGAGAAATGGGAAGAGCCCCCAGGGATCTTTTGGATATAAGAAAGCACAGTGAGCCTGTCCATATAACTGATCACACCTTAACATAGCTGCTTATTCAGAAATCAATATACTCCAAACATACGCATGAACAAGTTTTCAGCTGAGAAAGGAATACAGTAAGAATACAAATTCAAATTTTTGAATGCATGTTGATGCCTACATTTGTAAGGCATCTTGTTATAAGATTTTTTTTAAAAAAAGCTATACTACTTAATATAAAATTAATGAGTGAAAATGTTCATTTTGGGAAAGATCAGAAAATTTAATATATTACTTTATTGAATGATTAGCTTGAAAAGTAAATGCCATACCTTCAAAAGGAAGAACATGAGGGATATAAAGTTAAATCAGCATTAACAACTGTTCTAAAGTTTTTAACCACTCTTACAAAAGAGTTACATTGGATATAATGTATGCTTGGTGATAATGGGTTCTGGATTATAGAAGAAAAATCTTAGGCAGAAAAGTGCTCTGATTGCCATCTATTCATAACGAATATCCTTTGTCTTTCAGTCTCTAGCTCTTCTTCTGTAGTTGCTCCCATTGAAGTGAAAGCCAAAAATGTTTTCTTCCCTTATACTTTACATAAGATGGAAGTATCTTATTATTCTCATTTATTTATTTAAAATTAATAATTAATCTTATTGTGACCCAACAGATACTTCTCAATAAGCCCCTGATGAAAGTACATTCCTTGAATACATTTAAATAAAACTACTGAATAGTATACTTGCAACTCACGACACATATGATTTGTAAATTCTACATTCCATTTTGTACCTTATGGATTGGTAACAGAAAGGAAGTATTCTTACTACAGCTTAGTACTAATGGACCCTTACATTTGTCTTAATTTTGTTGTCTCCTATCATTGAAGAGTATTCCCAGGTAGTTAAAACTAGTGTGCCTTGGTGCCTGGCTATAAATAGTATTTTCTTGTCCTGGAAGCTTTGAAACTTAGTGACTACAACTAGAATTCTTCTTTGTGAGTGTACTAGGAATTCTATCTCTATGTCCTTATTCATTCATTCATTCATTCATTCATTTATCTATCTATCTGTCTATCTATCTATCTATCTATCTATCTATCTATCTATCTTTCTATTTGTTTGTTGTTGTTTGTTTACTGTTTCCAATACATCTGAGTCCTGAAAGATTGAGAAAATGTTCAGGATTTTTTTCACCCTGATTTCTTCTTTCACTTATTTTATTATGATATTCAATTACTCCAGGCTTTCTTGTTGCTGTTTCATTCTCTTTTCTGTGGTTAAAATAACAGTAATTGAAGAATTATTCTTTTACTCTTTTGAAATTTGTTCCTCATTATTTTGCCTAATTCAGTTATCTTCATTACATTAGGAAAATTTCTTGCATGTTTCCTTTCATTTTTAACTTTTTTCCATATGGATTTCTTTTTCTTATCCCCTCTCTGTTACTATTCCTTCATTTTTTTTTGCATTTTGTGCATTGGCTTTTTTGTGACTGTTGAGATGATGAAGGAGAGGTTGGCACAGACAAGGTTTCTCACTTAACCATCTGGTCACAATTCTCTCCCATAAAATCTAGAATAAGTAACTCTATATCTGACTGGTTCCCCTCCAGGACCCCACCCCCCATCACTGCCTTCTTGTGACAGAGGGGCTTGCATAGCTCAATGAAACTATGAGCTATACCACACAGAGTTACCCAAGTCAGACAGGTCATAGTGGAAAGTTCTGGCAAAAGGTGACCCACTGGAAAAGGAAATAACAATAGACTTGGAAATAGAAATGACAAGATTTTGTAAGAAATAACAAACCACTCCAATATCTCTGCCAAGAAAACCCTGTGGATAGTACTAAAATTATAAAAGAGATGACATCAAAAATTAGGCCAGAAGTATTCCAATTATATCATCTTCACTGACACCAAAAAGGCTAAATTTGATCAGTTCTATGAAAACCTACAACATTTTCCAGAAATAACACCAAAAGATTCCATATTCATCATAGAGGATTGGAATTCTAAAGTAGGAAATCAAAAGATAATTGAAATAATAGGCAAATTTGGCTTTGGAATACAAAATAAAATAGGGCAGAGACTAATAGAGGTTTGTCAAGAAAACTCATTGGTGGTAGAAGACACCCTTTTCAACAACCCAAAAGATGATTCTGCTCATGGACATCAAAAAGACTAAGATTGCGGCAACTATCCCATCACTTTCAGGGAAATCCAAGTGTCAGATTTTATATTCTTGGGCTCAAAGATCACTGCTTATGGCAACTGCAGCCATGAAATTAAAAGACTCTTACTTCTTAGACAGAAAGCTATGGAAAATCTGGACATCATACTAAAAAACAAAGACATCACCTTGTCAACAAAGATGCATACAGTCAAAGCTATGATTTTTTCCAATGTAATATATGGCTGTGAGAGTTAGACTACAAGGAAAGCTGAGTAACACAGAATAGACACTTTTAAATTGTGGTATTAGAGAAGGCTTTCGAGAGTCCCTTGGACAGCAAGGAGATCAAATTAGTCAATACTTAAAGAAATTAATTCAGACTATTTACTGGAAGGACAAATACTGAAGCTGAAACTTAAATACTTTGTCGACATAATGAGGAAGATGGGTTTCATTGGAAAAGACCCAGATGTTGGGAAAGATCGAAGGCAAAAAGGAAAGGGGATGGCAAAGGATGAGATGGCTAGAGAGTGTCATGGAAACAACAAACATAAACCTGGACAGACTTTGAGAGATAGTAGAGGAGAGAAGGGCCTGACATGTTATTGTCCATGGGGTCATGAAGAGTCAGATATGGCTGAATGAGAGAACAATAACAACAATGTTTAACTAGAGGTCTAGCTCGCTTTATGTACCTAATCAATATCTAACACATAGGATGTAAATTGGAGTTTCATAAATTAAATAATTTTAAGTACCTTAATGGATATTAATATTGAAAGATATCTTGTAGCATATCACTTGTAAATTGAACAATTTCTCCTTAGAGTCAGCTAATGTGCAACTTAATGTTTGACTGCTTTTGTCCTCTTGGATCCCCCTCTTATTTAGGCAACAGTGAAACTGAGAGGTCACTGTCCAAAAGTCCAGCTCATTCGGAAGAGTAAGGGGGAACAGGGCTAATTGAGATCATAAACATATTGAAAATATTTAATGTCTTTTGTCTTCACTATAGTAAATAAAGTGTCAAGTTAAAAAGACAAAAATAAAAGTTCTTGCCATTGAGAGTTTATTTCATTTTGTAGGAAATTCAGCAAATTCACAGATAGAGAAATATAAGGTAAACTTATGTAGAAGAGAATATTAAGAACAATGTGGATGAGGTGATACTTCATGAAGGAATACCTGAGACAAAGAAGAGAGGACTCTAAAAAATGGAAATACTAAGAAAGTTGTTAATAGAGAGAAAACACTGAATTTGTCTTCAAATCCTGCCTCTATCATTTGTGACTTTTTTGGGCTTCAGTTCCCTCTTTTTTAATATTGAAAGGTTGAACTAGTTGTTCTCTAAATTACCTTTCAGCTCCAAATCTATGATTTTTCGTACTAAGAGTTAATCCCATGCCTAGAAGATGGCTGGAGTGATTGCAAGGAAATGGAATTTTGAATATCATTAGAACTCCAGTTTGAAGCACCTTCAAGAACAGTTTGGATAGGGAATAATTTCAAATAAAGGTCAGAGTATTACATATTTAGAGCACAAAGGGATCTTCAAGGGCATTTGA
Source organism: Trichosurus vulpecula (assembly GCF_011100635.1). Taxonomy (NCBI): domain Eukaryota; kingdom Metazoa; phylum Chordata; class Mammalia; order Diprotodontia; family Phalangeridae; genus Trichosurus; species Trichosurus vulpecula. The sequence goes on from NC_050573.1 coordinate 174,816,728, forward strand.
TCCAAACATTCGTTTTATTAATGAGAGTACAGAGGCCTAGAGTAAGTAAAGTAATTTGAAAAAGATCACATAGGAAAGGTAGTTTCAATTATATTGTGGAATTACTTCCTTCGTGCTGAGGATATTTTATCTTCTTGGCAAGAAGGAACCACTGAAAGACTCTAACAATTGGAATGCCATGGGGAGACCTATAGCTTAGGAAGATTATTTTGATGAATCTCTGGAGGATAGACTAATAAGGGTTGAGAAATTAAGACTAGAAGTAGCGGGAAAAGTTGTGTACATTATAATCAGTCAGATAAATGGTGTTGGGTTCTAGGAATGATAAAGAGGTAATGAGGTACTAGGATGGTGGCTGTGAGAATGGGAATATGGAGAGGGATGTAAGAGATGTGGAGGTAGAACCAGCAAATTTTCTTAACTAATTAGATATGAGAAATTATGGGGAGGAAAGTGGTCAAGAATGATTCTGAGGTTACAAACTTAGTTGCCTGGGAAGGTGGTAATTTCCTAAACAGAAAAAAAAAATGGAGAAGAGATAATTTAATGGAAAGAAATTTATGAGTTCTCTTTTGAGCATTTTGATTTTGTAATGTCTTAGTGGAATCTGGCAGTTGATGCCCAGCATGTAGTCATCATTGTACTGGACTGGATGCTGAGGAGAGAGATTATGGTGGGAGATATAGAAATGGGAATCCTCTACAAATAGGTGATCATTGAACCTATAGTGAGGTCACCAAAGAAGAGTAAAGAAAGAAGAAAAAAGAACCCAATAGATCAATCTATGAGGTGCTATCTGGATTCAGAAAAGAACAGATAAAAGAAGTATGTATAGGCTAACTTTACATATGTATACTTATTTGTGTCTAATGATACCCATCTCTAAGGTGGGGGGGGAGGAAGAAAAAAAGAAATTTACATGTTAATTTTCTTGTATATATGAAAAGAATAACGAGTTGTACATAGTAGATTTATACTTTTGTATGCAATCATTTTTATTATACTGTGTTATGGAAATGCTTGTATTATTCCATAAATTAAAAATAAAATTAAAGAAAAAATTTCCTTGGAACCAGGGAGATGCCTATCCCCAAAAGTTGGAAAATTGATGATAAACCAGCTAAGCATATGGAAAAGAAACAAACAATTTTGAAAGGCAATAACTCTGGCCAACACAATGACCAACCACGATTCCAGAGCACTAAGATTTAAGAGTGTTAATCATCTGACAAAGAAGTGATGCATTCAATATATACAATGAGAGCCATACTTCAGGATGTAGCCAATGTAGGATTTTGTTTTGTTCAGTTACATATATTTGTTATAAGGTTTTTGTTTTTCTTTTGGGGAGGGTGTTGGAGGAAGAGAAAATGAATGCTTATTAATTGAAAGAAGTAAACATTAAATTATTTTAAAAACAAAAGAAATAGACAGATGAAAAAGTAGAGCAGAGAAATTACTCTCCAGAATCTTAGCAGTGGAATGGAGAGATATAGTATAAGAACCTAAAGTATGGAAGGGTTAATTGAAGTTTAGAATTTTCTTTTAGTAAGGACAGAGGAGACCTGAGTGTGTTTGTAGGCAGCCTGGAATAAGATAGTAAAAAAGTAGAGAATGGTGATGAGTAAGAGAAAAGAGAGGGAGAGAGGGGAAAAAGGAGGGAGGAAGGGGAGAGAGAGAGAGAGAGACAGACAGAGAAGGAGAGAGACAGACAGATAGAGAGAGAGAGAGAGAGAGAGAGAGAGAGAGAGAGAGAGAGAGAGAGAGAATGATTTATTATTAATTAAGCTCCTGAAAGAGATGTGAGGGGGTGGCATCAAAAGTAGATGTAAGGTTTTTGGCTTTGTCAATAAAAAACACCATTCCATCTTCAAAGACTGTAGCAAAGAATGTCATAGTGAAGATGCATAGATGTTTTGAGATATGATGTAAGAAATATGAGGCTTGTGAATTTCATTAGTTTTCTCAGTAAAATACGAGGTGACATCATTTCTGAGAAAGAAGAGTATGAAGAATCCAGAGATGAACTGAGTAAAGAGATTTGGAACAGCCTCTCTAAGGATGATAATAGCTAGTCAATCTAGGAAAAATATAAAAATTGCCATGAAGTAGTTAGGGTCCAATCTATAACATGAATTCATACCAGGTTCAGTTGGATCCATTGTGTCATTTTATGAACTGGGTTTGAGCATTTTGGAAGTATGAGGAAAAGGTAAGGGTAGTGATCCAGAATCAAGAACTATCAGATTGTGAATGGTGGTAGGACAAGGGGGCATGGGACTTAAGAGTGGAAGACAGGTGAATTAAGGAATGATAACATCAAGAATATGAAGGAGAAAAGTAAGGTCAGAGAGGAATGATGGATTGGGACAGAAGAAAGGGATGAATGAATTGGAGTTAGGCAAAGGGAAAATTTAATTTTATATTACCCAAATTTATCTCTCTTCAATTTCCAAGAGAGCTATCCCACATAACATAATGTTTTAGAAAATGTTTTATTCACCTTATTTTTTACATCAGAAAATTCACCTATTATCCCTCTCCCTCTTCTCTCAGATTGCCATATTATATAACAAATGATATTTTAAGGAAAAAAAGAAAAATTACCCAAACTGATCAAAACATTGAAAAAATCTGAAAATATATTCAATATATCTTATCTGTGGACCTCTCATCTCTGTAAGGGGTAAGGTGGGGAAGTGTTGAGTCACTTAACCTTTGCTTCAGTTTCCTCAATTGTAAAAGTATCTTGCCTTCTTTTCTCAAGCAAACTCCAAGAAAAAGCTGTCTACACCTGTCTTACCTTCCATTCATCTCCTTTTACTTACTCTTTAACCTTTTTCAATATAGTTTCAGACCTCATCACTCAACTCAAACTGTTCTCTCTTAAGTTACTAATGATCTCTTAATTACCAACTCTGATGGTATTTTTGGGTGCTCCTCTTTCTCTATCAATCTGCTGCATTTGACACTGTAGACCAATCCTTCTATCATTCTGCTGCCATAGTCATTTTCCTTAATCAATGACCAGATGATATTATTGAGTAAAGACTCAATAACCTTCAGTGAATCATTCACTTTTAGGAACAAACAAAAGCATTATTTCTTCTCTATACTTTCTTCTCTCTGGGCTTTAATGACAATACTCTCTTCTGGTTCTCCTGTCTAAATACTCCTTATTGGGTTCCTTTGCTGATTCATCATCCGGATCATACTCATTAACTGTGGGTATTCCCAAAGTTCCCACCCACCCACTCATGTTCCTTAGTCTTTGTTCTCTATATTCTCTTTCTTTATGGCTTCATCAACTCCCATAGATTTAATGGACAATGACTATCAGATCTACATATCTAATGTGTCTCATCTAATATTCAATCCTGAATCAATAATGTTTACTGGATATTTCAAAGGAGATGTTCCGGAGATATCTCTAACTTAACATATGCAAAACAGAACTCATTAATTCCATTTTCCCCAACCCTGCCCTTCCTATCCCCTACTTCTTTCAACTAAATCATAATTCTTCCAGGCATGTTATTCTGCACTCTTTATTCTCCCTTACCCCACATATCCAATCAGTTTCAAAATCTTGCCATTTCTACTTCCACATCTATTGCAACGAACCCCTTTATCTCAATTTACACAGCTACCACTTTATTTCAGTCCCTCATCATTTCTAGTCAGGACTATTGCACTGACTTCCTAATTGATCTCCTACCTTGAGTCAATCCATCCCCTACTCTACTATCAGGGTGATTTTCCTTAAGCATAGATCATGTCACCTTCCTATTCAATAAACTTCATTGGGTCCCTATAGTTTCTAGAATCAAATAAAAACTTTGTCTAGCTTTTAAAGCCCTACAAAACCTTTTTTCCAGTCTCATTTGATATTACTCCCCCTTCTGCACCCTGTGGTCCAGGTTGACTACCCTTCTTTCTGTTCCTCACACAAGGTTCTCCATCTCTCATATCTATGACTTTGCAGGGGCCATCCCTCATTCCTGGAATGTATTTACTCCTTCTTCACTTCAGCTTACTGAATCTCACTATTCTTTTAAGAATTAGCTCGAATACCTACATCTACATCAAGCCTTTCTTGATTCTCCCAAACTGCTAGTTCTCTCCTTCCCAAATTATTTGGTATTTAACTTTTTATGTTTATTAGTATTTATTATAATTTACTTTTTCATGTGTAACTTATAAATGTCTATATTGTCTCCCCTTTTAGAATGCCTTGGGTATTCAAAGTGTTTCACTCATTTTATCCTAGGTGAATCTTTAGTTCTTAGCACAATGCCTGACACATCGTAGACACTTAATAAACTATTGATTGATTGATCCATACATTTCATGTATCTCTCTTATTCTTCATGGGTATGGACTTGGTTACAGCTCCCATGACATGGCATCCCACTGTTTGAGTCACCTAGTTCCTTGGGTGAAAAAGAAAATATACATTGAATTTTTTAAAGTCAAGTCAACAAGCATTTATCAAGTACCTAGTATGCACCAAGAAAGGTATTAAGTACTGGGGATACAAAGAAAGGCAGAAAATACTCCTAGCTCTCATGGAAATCACAGTCTATAAGGTGAGATAACATGAAATATTTATTAAATGCCTACTACATGCTGGAGAAACAAGATACATACACAATAATCAGAGATAATCTTAAAGGGAAGTCACTAGTATTAAGTGGGGTAAGGGAAAGGCTTCTTGCAGTAGGTGGGATTTGAGCTGTCTTAAAGGAAGTCAGCAAAGCCAGGAGATAGAGATGAGGAGGAAGAGAATTCCAGGCATGGGGAAGTATTTAAGTGAATACTTGGAATGAAATAAAATGAAATGTTTGGAATCACTAGATCAATTGTTGCAGGTGTGGAGCAACAAGTAGGACAGTGTCATTGGCTTTCAGAGAATATGGGGCAGGGAAGGGAGAGGTGTTATTAATTGTAGGAAGACAGGAAAGGTAGGAAAGGGCTAGGTTATATAAGGCTTTAAAAACTAAACATATTTCATATTTGATCCTGGAGGTGTAAGGGAGCTGCAAGGAGTTTATTAAGTGTGTGTGGAGGTGAGGTGAGGGAAGGAGTTGAAATGGTTAGATTTGTTCTTTAGGAAGATAAATTTGTTGGCAGATTGGAAGGGCAACCATTGCATGTTTAAGGAGGAATAAAAGGGGAAGGTTCTTGCTGAATGGGATAGTGAATTAATTAGTAAAGTATAAATGGATTGCTTAGGTGATATTATGTAACATAAATTTGTAGCAGATCCAGTTAACCGAGTTTTGTAATTTTTCTCCAAATTCGTTCGGTAGCATATGAAAAGGAGTGCAGGTGGCAGGTAGTAGGAATAATCTAAGGCTTGGCAGGGTAAAAGCTTTGCTAGGATAAGGAGTCAGCAAACTTGAAAGAAGAAGGCAATATAGAATTGACACATGGTTCACAAAAGGGCCAAAGTGGTGAAACGAGGAGAGTATAACCAGCGCAGGGGTGATAGTTTGAGGAAGGAATGAGGGGTTAAAAGATTAGAGGTCATGATGAGGGTGAAAAACAATTTGAGGTGGCAAGGCAGAAGGAGAGTTGGAAGGACAACAGGTTGTGATCAGATAAAGGAATTTTAGAGTTCACAAACATGGAAGTGGAACAATTATGGGTGATGCCAAAATTAAGGGTATGATGTGGATAGCTGTGGATAGCTGAGGCTGGTTGTTGGAGTAGGTGATGGCAAAGGAATAAACTGAGGAATTAATTAGAGTATTTGAGAGAATATATATATGTATGTTGAAAGACACTTGTATGAAAGCAGGATTTGGGTAGGAGAGAAAAACCCTAAGCCACACACTGAATTCATTGCAGAAGAAAGAGGTCTTGGAAGTCAGTAGACAATAGCTGCAAAAATCTTGATTAGTATAATATAATTATATTATATTAAACATATATTGATTAAATACATGAAACATATATAGATTGTAAATATAGATTGAATGAACCTCAATGGAGGAAAGGTTACTGTTTAATGGTGGTAGACAGAAAGCCTGCAAGTGACAATGTTGAGCAAGTAGTATTGAAACTCCCCCATTACTTAGCTGTATGAATGAAAGTGCAAAGAGTCTTGGAAAGGGTGGTCAGGGAAGCTATGTTATCAAGAGGAAGTTAATTCTCAGTCAGCTCAGGAAAACTGAGGGAAGGGGAAAGGAAAAGTTTTAAAATAGTTTGTTTCCCCTAGGAGAGGCATTCAATAAAATACACTGGAAGGAGCAGGTATGTTTAGAGTTGGACGTTGGTGGGGTTGGGTTGAAGGCCATGGGAATAAGTTAATGGTAAGTGGAAGATGAAGAATGGGATTTGAACAATGTCAGAAGTTCAGAGTCACTGGGATGGGTTGGGAATGAAATTAATCATGGAGAAATTATTTTAGGTAGGTTATAATTGTCCATATGGGCTTAGCCTGGGGGTGGAGTTGTCCCATGTTGTCTGACAGCTGTGAGTAGCTGAAAAGCAAAGGGGTCAGGGTGGTGCCAGGTCAGGGACAAGGCAACTGCTGCGGAATTATAGGAGTTTGGAGAGGTTGCCTGGAGTTCAGTGGGCTTAGGATGCCATTCCACGGTAGGTGCAGGCAAGACAATGATAATGGAATTATAGGTGGCCAGAAGGTTCCTGGGAGATGGTGGTACACAGCTGTACATTAGCAAATTCTAGGGTGGATGAAAGTGAGGCTATACATTGGGAAATGAAAGTTCAAAGGAATAAATAGGCATTTGCCACATGAAGAACTGATGTTAAAGGGTATTGAGACATTTGAATCAATTACTAGTAGAGGGTGAGTGGGAAATCTTGTTCCAGAGCTTGTGCATGGTGCCTGGTACCTAGTAAGTATTATATAAAGGTTATTGTTATTATTAGTAGTGGTATGAATTGTTTTTATAATTAAGTAATACCTCTTTTAGATCTAGATCTAAATCTACACCCCGATTTAGATCTTGTTTTGATTCCTTACAATCTTTTGTAATCCTTCCATAAACAGGAAAAGGATTAATTAAAACTTTTCCATTCAAAGAGAAAAGGGAAAATGGAATGGAAAAAAATGCACTAGAACATTATGTAAAGTGGAAAATGGTTCTGATAAACCATAATTAATCCATATTTTACTGACTCATTTTCTGTTTTTGTTACTTGATTGTGTAACACTTAAAAATAGCAATGAGCACTGCTACAGAACTTTATTTTAAAAAAGACTGAAAAATATTAACTAATCTACACCACACCACATCACATCACAATGAGGAGCAGAAGATTCAGAGATGTCTTTCGGTGCCAGCTGTTATTTTTCCTCTCTCATTTTAATCTAATCCCATGCCTAGATGAATCTGTGGAAGAACAGTAATGTGTAGTGAGCCTCAACTTGGTAGAATGTTGTGTGTGTGTGTGTGTGTGTGTGTGTGTGTGTGTGTTTATGTGTGTACTTATGGTCCAACTGTTCTTACCATTTTTGTTTTCTTCAGTACCATTTGCATTTGTTCTTGCAGGAAGTCTGGGAATGTAATATAGGATTCCAAATGTGGTAATTTAACTGTCTTTGATCTGAAAAGAATTTGTTATATTAATCTTGATAAGTCTTTTCAATTTTTCATCTGATAGTTAGCCTTCTTTCAAATTTTATTTTTAAATGTCTTAAGAACAATTTTTCTTTGTTGGGTCTCGTCAACATTTTTAAACTTGTTTCCTCTTTATACCATCTTCCTCTGTAATATTTTACCAATGAGTTTGTATTATAATATGATGCTTTCCTTGCTTGTCAGATCTCTATTTGGGCAGATGAGGCATTTTCTAATCTCATTTGTCCTCTTTGGCAATTGGTTTGCATCAATTAAATTTCTTTAGGAAATTATAATCCGTCAATGTCCTATTTTTAGCATTAAAAGCTTGTTTAAATATGTCAAGCTGGAATGGTATTAATTGTATGCCATAAATTTATTCTCATTTTTTTGTCTTCTGGTTTTGTATCAATCTTGATCTCTGCTCTAATAAGTGAATAGTTTGACTATATGCAGATGAATGATTTGGGAATCACTCCCGTATAAGTAATAAGTTGTTTTCTTGCTTTAAAATATAATTAATTTCAATTCATTATGCTAGTTAAACCTCAGCATTCCAGTACCTTTCCATCCTTTTTTTTCTTTTAAAGAACATAGTCACGATTATAGGTGTGAGGGTTCTATTTAATCTTTGTGCCTTTGGCCTCTCTCATTTCTTACTCCTGACCATATTTTTCAACATATTTTTCATTTTCTTCTCTCACGGTCACCATTGCATTGAAATCACTAAATACACTGAAGTATATTTCCCCTAGAAGAGATAATTTATCAATTGTTCAAAGCAAGGGGGGATGTTGTTAGAGGTGGGCCTAATGTCAGCCCTCTCTTGGTTTGGGTTTGCTATTGGGATGAAATGAAACACTCACAAGTCATTGAACACTTCACAAAAGGAGCTTTGCCATAATCTGTTAGTCCCTAACACTAATAAAGATGGAATGCCAAGCTTGTTGCTTTTCTGCATTCCCTGGTGTAGCAGCAAGCACCCTAGCATACCCAGGATGGCCTGCCAGCACAGGTTCTTTAATCTGCTTTTAAAGGAAAGCAACTTTAATGGGGTTAATAATCTTCTTTAATTACATCCACTAGTTCAGGGGAAAAGGCAGCCCCATGAGTGTCAGAGAAAATACAAGTGGAGAAATTCACATAAAGACCAACAGATAGAGCTCTTAACTGCCTGAATTAAAGCAATATTTCTATACACTTTACATACATCACTGGATTGAGAGAGCCTTTACATCTGAGCAGATCAGGAGTTCTGAACATATAGCTACTCAGAGTCTCCATCAGGGAATCAAAAGATCCTTCTCATAAGGGAACCCCCAAAGCAAAATGTCACCTTAGAGTATATGTACGCTTTTGGCTAATAGGCTCTGAGCCAGAAGGCATCATAACCCTTACGACTCAGTGCCTAATTAGCTTAGTACCAATAGGTGTGGAGGCCTTCCTACAAGCAATCTTCCCCTAAGCAAGCTTCCTTTAATGTGCTTCATGTGAGGCCTATTAATGGCTGGAGAAGATCTTCACATCCCATTAATATTACACCTGGTAGCCTTCTCCATCATCTACTGAATGAATTATTTTGTCTGAACAAGAGTCTACTCGCTGTCCCATGGAGAGAGGAATGAATCCCCATTTAAGATTGAGAGGGTTCTTGAAAGCGAGAACTATGTAGCATCCTGCTATCCCACCACTCTACTCTTTGTATTTGCAACCCTTTCCTCTCAATTCAACCACATTATGAACCATAAGGTCTTCATTTCATTCCAACTGCCAACTATATCAGATGTTAGAGGCAGACCTAACACCAGTACTCTCTTAGTTCAGATTCTCTGTTGGTATAAAATGAGGCACTCACAAGTCATTGAACAATTAACAAAAGAAGTTAAGGCAGTTAACACAACGTTTTTCTAATAAAGCAAGAGTATGCAACAGGGATACATTTTCACTTAGCTTCTCTGGATGTGGCCTTCTTCATCTCCATATTGAAAAGCATCTTGTCAGTAGCAGGGCAGGGTGATGCAGTTTACTTATGTGGGCTTCAGAAACCCTTCAAATCCATAAGGCCCTAACTGTACATGGTCTTTTTATGCCCTTGGGTTACCAGGAAGTTGTGTCAAGGAAACAGGGGCCAATCAGGTCTCAGATCATTTTTCTTCTTTCAGGGAAAACTAAATCCTGTTGCTGGAGGGAGGAGAAGCTGTGGACCCAGATCCATGTTTTGGGTAAAGACTATATTAGTTCTATCTCACACATGTTATTTAATTATGGCAGCCTGACAAATCATTAATTGTATTTGAGCAAGGTTCTTGTCTCTGTATGTTGAATTTATTTACAATTTTAGCCATAATGACATACAAGTCTTCCTATATTTCTCTGAATTCCTTATATTCATCATTCCTTATGGCACAATTATATTCCATTACATTCCTATGTTATTATTCTCTAGTCATTTCCCAATTGCTGGGCAGATGTTTTGTTTTTACCTTTTTGCTAACATTAATAATGCTTCTGTGGTCCTTTTTGGACCAATGATCTTCTTTGGGTACAATGTCAGTACAACCTCTGAGTCAGATGACGTGAACAATTTTATAACCTTTCTTGCAAAATTAAAGTGGTTTACAGAGTGGCTGAAATAGCATCTGGTCGTGTTTTCTCATAGCCACGGAAAAATCACTTTTCTTAACTTATCATCTTTGATTGGCAACTTCATGGTTGTTTAGTTTGAATTTTTTTATTATTAGTGATTTTAATCATTTTAGTTTGTATTTCTTCTTTTGAAAACTTTCCATATTTTAATCACTTATATATTTGGAAATATACCTTAATCTTATACGTTTGTAGAAATATCATTTAAGTTTTGAATTTCAAATGTTTATTAAGAAATTTTTTTCCCAATTCACTCTTCAGACTCAGCTACTTTGATTTTTATGGTGCAAAACTTTTTAATAGTGCAATTAAGCTATTATTTTGTGTTTTCTTTTCTATAAAATTTTCTGTATTGCATAATTTGAAGATATATTCATTCAATCACTTCTGTTTTCATGGGGCAACTTTCTGTTGTTAAAATGTATATCCACTTAAAATGTGTTGTGACATAAGGTGCAAGAGGCTTAAATAAACCTATTTTTCCACCAGATTGCTTTCCAGTTTTCCCAGCAGGTGTTGCCAAATAAATAGCACCTTGCCCACTAATTTATGTTTAAGGGTTACTGTACAATATACTGTTGTGTGCTTTTGAGTCTATGTTTCCCAACTCTGTACTGTCTACTGATCTATATTCTTAAAAAAAAATCATGTTAGATAGTTTTGAAAAGTATTTCTTTGTAATATAGTTAGATATAGGAGCACAAAAGTACTTGCTACTTTATTCAATTTTATCATTTGATTTTTTTGCCTTTTACTCCTCCAAATGAAAATTCAGATTATTGTGTTTTATTCTACAAAGTATCCTTCTATTAAAAATTGTAGTAACAAACCTTTAGGGTAATTTGGGTAATACTTATTTATTACATATTATTTATGTTTTTAACATGAAAAAATTCTCTCTCCATTTATTTACACCTTATTTCTAAGAAAATTATTTTATAGTTGTATTTAAATAAGTCCAGTATTTTTTATTGGTTTATCTCCTAGATAGTTAACACATTTTCATAGATTCTTAAATGGAATTCATCTTTCTTTCTCTCCTTCCTGGCTTCTGTTAATAGTATGTATAAAAGCTGATAGTTTTATTTTGTATCATGCTACTTTACTGAACCTTATAATTGTCTTGATTACTTTTTTCTAAATAAGCCATTATCACATCTGCAAAAAAAAGATATTTTTTGCTTTCTTTCTTGACTATATCTCTTAATTTCTTTTTCCTGTTACAGCGTACAATGTTCCCCTGGTTCTTCTCATTTCACTCAGCATCAGTGCATATATGTCTTTCCAGGCTTTTCTAAAGTCTGTCTGCTCATCATCTCTTATAGCACAATAGTATTCCATTACATTCATATACCACAACTTGTTCAGTCATTCCCCAATTGTTGGACATCCCCTCAATTTCCAATCCTTGGCCACCACAAAAAGAGCTTTTATAAATATCTTTGTACATGTGGATCCTTTTTTCATTTTTATGATCTCTTTCGGATTCAGACCTAGAAGTCGTATTGCTGGGTCAAAAAGTATGCACAATTTTATAGCCCTTTGGGCATAGTTCAAAGTTGCTCTCCAGAATGGTTGGATCAGTTTACAACTCTACCAACAATGCATTAATGTTCCAATTTTCCCATATCTTCTCCAACATTTATCATTTTCCTGTTTTGTCATGTTAGCCAATCTGATAGGTATGATGTGCTACCTAAGAATAATTTTGATTTTCATTTCTCTAATCAATAGTTATTTAGAACATTTTTTCATATGATTATAGATAGTTTTAATTTCTTCCTCTGAAAACTGCCTGTTCATATTCGACCATTTATAAGTTGGAGAATGACTTGTATCCTCATAAATTTGACTCAATTCTCTTTATATTTTAGAAATTAGGCCTTTGTCAGAGACACTGGCTATAAAAATTGTTTCCCAGCTTTCTGTTTCCCTTCTAATCTTGGTTGCATTGGCTTTGTTTGTGCAAAACCTTTTCAATTTAATTTAATCAAAATCATCCATTTTGCATTTCATAATGTCCTCTATCACTTGTTTGGTCATAAATTCTTCCTTTCTCCATCGATCTGACAGGTAAACTATTGCTTACTCTCCTAGTTGGCTTACAATATCAGTCTTTATATCTAAGTGATGTACCCATTTTGAATTTATCTTGGTGTAGGGTGTAAGATGTTGGTCTATGACAAGTTTCTGCCATACTATTTTATTCACAGTTTTGATTACTGTGTCTTTCTCTCCATCCCATTTCTCCCCTCTGTTCATGCTTTTCTCTCTCCTTTCTCTCTTTTTCTCCTTACTACAGTTTTGCTTTAGACCATCACCTCCCTCAGTCTGCCCTCTCTTCTATCAGTGCCCTTCCTTTTCTTTCCCCTTTTTCCTCCTATTTCCTCTAGGATAAATTAGATTTCTATACCTAACTGATGATGTTATTCCCTCTTTGAGCCAAATCTGATGAGAGTAAGGTTCAGATAATACTCATCTCCCTCCCTTCTTTCCATCTACTGTAATAGGTTTTTTGTGCCTTTTCATGTGATATAACTTACCCTTGTGTGCCTCCTCCTTTTCTCTTCTCCCAGTACAATCCCCTTTTCTCCATTTCATTAGATTTTTATCATCCCATTAAAGTCAACTTATACCCATGCCCTCTCTCTATATATACACCCATTTTAAATGTAGTAATAACAATATGGTTCTCAAGAGTTACAAGTGTCATCATCCCTTGTAGGGATATTAACAGTTTGCTCTTATTAATAACATGTTTTTTTTCCATTCTGGTTTACCTTTTTATGCCTTTCTTGAGTCTCGTATTTGAAAATCAAATTTTCTGTTGAGCTCTGGTCTTTTCATCAGGAAAGTGTGGAAGTCCCCTATTTCATTGAATGTCCATCTCCTCCCCAGAAAGATTATGCTCATTTTCTCTGGGTAGTTAATCCTTGGTTGTAATCCAAGCTCCTTTGCCTTATGGAATATTGCATTCCATGCCCTCAAATCTTTTAATGTAGAATCTGCAAGGTCCTGCATAATCCTGATGGTGGTTCTGTATTTAAATTGTTTCTTTCCTGCTGCTTGCAGTATTTTCTCTTTGATCTGATGATTTTGGAATTTGGCTACAATATTCCTTGGTGTTTTCCATTTAGGATCTCTTTTAGGAGGTGATCAGTGGATTCTTTTGATGACTATTTTACCTTCTGATTCTAGGACCGCAGAGCAGTTGTCCTTGATGGTTTCCTGAAAGGTGCTGTTCAGGATCTTTTTGCATCATGGTTTTCAGGTGGACCAGTAATTTTTAAGTTGTCTCTACTGGATCTATTTTCCCAGTCAGTTATTTTAGCAATGAGGTATTTTACATTTTCTTCTATTTTTTCATTCTTTTGTTTCTTTTTGGCTGATTCTTGATAACTTAGAGAGTCATTAGCTTCCACTTGCCCAATTCTAATTTTTAAATGAATTGTTTTCTTCTGTTAGATTTTGTACTTCCTTTTCCATTTGGCCCATCTTACTTTTCTTTAAAATTATTTATTTAATACTTTTAGTTTTTAGCATTGATTTCCACAAGATTTTGAGTTACAAATATTCTCCCCATTTCTACCCTCCCTCCCACTCCAAGATGGCATATATTCTGATTGCCCCATTCCTCAGTCATCCCTTCCTTCTGTCACCCCACTCCCCCCATCTCTTTTCCCCTTACTTTCTTGTAGGGCAAGATATATTTCTATGCTCTGTTGCCTGTATATCTTATTTCCTAGTTGCATGCAAAACCAACTTTTTTTTAACATATGCTTTCAAAAGTTTGAGTTCCAAATTCTCTCCTCTCTTCCCCAACCACCCTCCCTAAGAAGGCAAGCAATTCAACATAGGCCACACATGCAAAACCCTTACACAATATTCATGTTGTGAAAGACTAACTATATTTTGCTCCCTCCTATCCTGTCCCCCTTTATTCAATTTTCTCCCTTGACCCTGTCCCTTTTTGAAAGTATTTGCTTTTGATTACCTCCTCCCCCTATGTGCCCTCCCTTCTATCATCCCCCCCCCTTTTTTACCCCATTCCCCCTTCTTTCCTGTGGAGTAAGATACCCACCTGAGTGTATATGCTATTCCTTCCTCACGTCAAATCAGATGAGAGCAATATTCACTCATTCCCCCTCACCTGCACCCTCTTCCCTTCCTACAGAACTGCTTTTTCTTGCCACTTTTATGTGAGATAATATACCCCATTCTATCTCTCCCTTTCTCCCTCTCTCAATATATTCCTCTCTCTTTCCTTAATTTGATTTTATTTTTTAGCTATCATGCCTTCATATTTAACTCACCCTGTGCCCTCTCTCTCTCTCTCTCTCTCTCTCTCTCTCTCTCTCTCTCTCACTCTCTCTCTCTCTCACTATACACACACACACACACAGACACACACACATATATGTCTGTATGTAAGTATGTATGTATATTCCCTTCAGCTACCCTAATACTGAGAAAGGTCTTATGAATTACATACATCATCTTTCCATGTAGGAATATAAATAAAACAGTTCAACTTTAGTAAGTCCCTTATGATTTCTCTCTCTTGTTTACCTTTTCATTCTTTTCTTAATTCTTGTGTTTGAGAGTCAAATTTTCTATTCAGCTCTGGTCTTTTTACTGAGAAAGCTTGAAAGTCCTCTATTTTATTGAAAATCTGTATTTTGCCTTGGAGAATTATACTCAGTTTTGTTGGATAGGTGATTCTTGGTTTTAATCCTAACTCCTTTGACCTCCAGAATATCATATTCCAAGCCCTTTGAACCCTTAATGTAGACACTGCTAGACCTTGTGTTAGCCTGATTGTGTTTCCACAATACCCAAATTGTTTCTTTCTGGCTGCTTGATCTGGGAGCTCTGGAATTTGGCAACAATATTCCTAAGAGTTTTCTTTTTGGGATCTGTTTCGGGAGGTGATCGGTGGATTCTTTTGATTTCTATTTTACCCTCTGGCTCTAGAATATCAGGGCAGTTTTCCTAAATAATTTCTTGAAAGATGATGCCTAGGCTCTTCTTTTGATTATGGCTTTCAGGTGGTCCAATAATTTTTAAATTATCTCTCCTGGCTCTATTTTCCAAGTCAGTGGTTTTTCCAATGAGATATTTCACATTTTCTTCCATTTTTTTCATTCTGTTGGTTCTGTTTTATAATATCTTGATTTCTCATAAAGTCACTAGCTTCCACTTGCTCCAATCTAATTTTTAAGTTACTATTTTCTTCAGTGGTCTTTTGGACCTCCTTTTCCTTTTGGCTAATTCTGCCTTTCAAGGCATTCTTCTCCTCATTGGCTTTTTGGACCTCTTCTGCCATTCGAGTTAGTCTATTTTTTAACATGTTGTTTTCTTCAGTATTTTTTTGGGGGGTCTCCTTTAGCAAGTCATTGACTTGTTTTCATGGTTTTCTCACATCACTCTCATTTCTCTTCCCAGTTTTTCCTCTCCTTCTCTTACTTGCTTTTCTAAATCCTTTTTGAGCTCTTCCATGGCCTGAGACCAGTTCATGTTTTTCTTGGAGGCTTTTGATGTAGGCTCTTTGACTCTGTTGACTTCTTCTCACTGTGTGTTTTGGTCTTCTTTGCCACCAAAGAAAGATTCCAAGGTCTGAGTCTGAATCTTAGTCCATTTTCATTGCCTGTTCATGTTCCCAGCTAACTACTTGACCCTTGAGATTTTTTGTTGGGGTATAACTGCTTGTAGAGTAGAGAGTACTTTGTTCCAAGCTTTAGGGGCTGTGCTGCTCTTTTCAGAGCTACTTCTACAAAGAAATCTCTGCCACTCAAGTGTTTCTTCTCCCCCAAGAACCACCAACCAGGATTGGGGCCCAGATCTAGGCAGGGTAAAGTAGGTTTTGCACCCCTGCTCTAATCTGCAGCTTAATTCCTCCCACTGAGTGGGCCTGGGGCCTGAGGCAACTGCAGCTGGAACTCTGGAAGCAGCCTGAGAGCTGCATCACCTCTGCTGCCCCTGGGGTGGTAGCTGACCATGAATTCCTTTCATTCTGTCCCTGCAGCTTTTCTCACTAACCTGCTCTGTTGTCTTTGGCATTTGTGGGTTGAGAAGTCTGGTAACTGCCACAGCTCAATGATTCAGGGCCCTACGGCCTGTTCTACCTGGCTCCTGGTCTGGTTGGTCCTGGAGCAGCCCATGCTGGGTGCTACTCTGCTCAGCTCCCAGCTCCGTGTGATAGACACTTCCCATTGACCATCCAGGCTGTCCTGGGCTGGAGCCCTGCTTCCCTCTGCTATTTTGTGGGTTCTGTAGCCCTAGAATTTGTTCAGAGCCATTTTTATAGGTGTTTGGAGGGACTTGGGGGAGAGCTTAAGCAAGTTCCTGCTTTCCAGCCACCATCTTCCCAATTTTATTTTTAAGGAGTTCTCTTTAGTGACTTTTTTGCCTCCTTTTCCATTTGGCCAATTCTACTTTTGCTTTCTTCATTGTACTTTTTTTTTCCATTTGGACAATTGTATTTCCTAAGGACTTGTTTTCTACAGTCGATTTATGGCTTTCCTTTTCCAAGTTATTGGCTCTCTCTTGCATACCTCTCATTTCCTTTCCCAATTTTCCTTCTACCTCTTTTATTTGACTTTTAAAATCCTTCTTGAGCTCTTCCAAGGAGGCTTTTTGGACTTGAGACCACCCTTTGACATTTTGAGTGTTGGCATATTGACAGTGTTGTACTCTTCTGAATTTGTGCTTTGATCTTCCATGTCCCCATAATAAGAATCTATGGTCATTGTTTATTTCTGCTTTTTGCTCATGGTGGTAATTCCTGGCTTTTAAAGTTGACCCCTCTTGCTGGAGTGCAGAGGGCACTGATCCAAGCCTCCTGTGCTGGGAGCCTTAGATCTGGCTTTATTTGCTGGGGCCTCAGGTGCTGGCAGCTGTAGGCTGTAGGCATCTGGGAGCTTACCTAGTGATAAACTGGGGGTCAGCAACACTGGAGCTCTTGGGGTAGGTGTGGGGAGCCTGGACCCTGGGAGGTGGCTGCTTACTAGGGCTTTGTACTTGAATGTTTGGCTACTGGAGGATGTCTGGCAGCCTGGAGCTGTGCCTCCTGGAGTTGTGCTTCCTGGAGTTGTGCTGAAACACTGGGAGATTTGGTTTCTGGAGAATGCCGGTACACATGGTGGTTTTGTGAGCTGACATCTACTGGTTCCCCTTCCTGTGGGGGTTCTTGGCATTGGAACTTGCCTGTTCCACCACCCTGGGGCTCAGGATCTCCCCCTGGTTTGCTGAGGTGGGGCTTTCCCCTGGCTTGCTGGGACACCTCCCATCCTGTACTACTCCTCCTCCCCCAGAGCAAGAGGGGACTTTCCCATTAATCCCCCAAGCTTCCTGGGCTACAAGAGTGCTGCACCCCATCTTTCTGCTGGCTCAGCTATTCCAGAGTTTTCCTGGGGTCATATTTTCTGGGCTTTCAGAGATCAATAAGGGAGAGTGAGAGCAACTTACTTGGCTCCCAGAAGCCTCTTTTACATATTTCTAAAAATAAGGTGTCCTACCTAATCTCTTCCTCTCACCCTCAAGCCCTGCCCCTTTGTTTATCAACCATGTCTCTGGTTTTAGGATTTTATTTGTTAATTCCTTTTGATTTTTTCGTGATTATTCCCTACACTCTTTTTTTCCTTGAGTTAAGTAGTTATGACATCCCTCTTTTTCTCATCCCTTTTATATTTTTGTTAGGGTTTTAAAAATTCATTTTCTGTGCTTTTCCCTAAAAAATTCTTTCCCACATTCTCTTCATTAGTTCTATTTGATTTCTGTATATGCTAATATTTTATTCTTCAATTCATGTTCCTTGTACTTATTTATTCCTTCTTTAGGCTCTGTGTTCTTCAAGGAATCAAGGGATTAAGGTTGCCAAAGTACCTGCTTTGAGTTCCTTCTTCTAAACCATTTCTATGTTATTTTCTTTATAGATTTTGCTCCCTCCTTCCATATTACAGCAAATTCCTTATAGTCAAGTTCCCCCCAGGCTCATTTGACTTCATCTTGGTCCACGACTTCAAGCCAGCCTGCATAGTTCTAGAAATGCTCTGCTTATATTCAGAACAGTTAGAGTAAACATGTGACATTCTCTGCATCCCTCCTATCTAAAGCTCTATGTATTAGGGGATTTTCCCCCTAAGGATTTCCTATACCAATGAAATCTCAGGTTCAGACCCTATCTCTATGCCTATTTTTTAATACTTTTCCCCTCTTAATGAGATGATTCTTATATTACATAAAACAACATTGCTAAAATGTGAATTAAACAAGTGATTAATAATGCTTATTGAATTGAATCAACATTCCCTAACAGTTAATATAATTAAAATTTTAAAATGAGAAAGCATTTATTCCTATAATCATTCCCTAAAAATATTTCCAATAGTCTGTCTTCTGGATGTATCAGGAGTGTAACAGTACTTTGGGATGTAATTTTGTTTGTATGTATTAAAGATAGTACAGGCTTAATCATTCTACTTTCTTTTCTTTTCTTGCCTGCTTCCAAGTTATGAGCTCATCTATGCTTTGAAAGATGAAAAGATTTTTACACTGACCTCATCATGTCTCCTTTATCTTTTTTGACGTATACTCTCCACATTAATTGGTTCTTAATTAATCTTTGTGCTTGGGGATTTGGAATAGCTTTAGAGTATTAGTAGCCAGTACCTATTCTTGCTCATATTTTACAATGTTGATTGAAAATTAATTCAAAGTGGAAGAAAATGACTATATGCAATGGAGCAAAGTGGCCTTTGGGTGCTCTAATTAAAAAATCCTGCCAATTAGGACCATAATTTCAACCAAAGTTTGCAAGCAGACCACTAAAAAGGCATTGTCCTATAGCCTAAAGGCATAGACTCCATCCAGAAATGATCTTTTTTTCCCAGTGAATGAATATATTGTTCACTCTCTGGAAAGATGACAAAAAATATTTGTTGCTGACTTTTAAATTTCTTGTTAAACATTATTAAACATTATTGAGTGTAATTGTATCCTGTCTGAGTTCTTTAAAACAACATTTGAAACTGTAAAAAACAAAACCCTCTGAGTGTTCCTCCAGAATCAGCCCCCAGCCAGAGAGAGAGAGGTGAAAAACATTTGATTAAGATTTAGATCTTATTGCCTGTGTTGTTCTTACTCTTGGGTATTCGTTTTATTTATGGTCTGCTCCAAGTGAAAGATTTCTAGCAAACTGGGCTCAGATGGCACTCAGCAATCAGGTGTTTGTTATTTTTGTCATTTGCAAATTTGGAATTGTTTTATAGACATTTTGGAAGCAAAATGCATCCACCACTGGGGTCTCTAGATTGGAATTGTGAATTCTTCTCTGAAATTTCCAGTGTGCCACATGATGAATGCTCCTGGAACTCGAAAGTTGCTACAGCAAGGGCAGTTCGTGATATGAACATGTTTCTCTTAATTTGAGAAATACTTGTTTTCAGCATCTCACAGTGGAATGCCAGGTTGCTGCACTTTTCAAGTCAGAGAGTGTTAGGGCCTCAATACCTATTTTTCCTTTTCAGTAGTAGTGAAATCAAAATGTGAAGAAACTAGGTTAGCTAAAATCTGAAAAGCAAACATTTATCTCAAAGTGCTTTGATGCTATGCTAGACTTAACATTAGAAATTTAAGCCAAATCAAAATATGTAATGATAACAACTGATGTTGACATAATCCTTTATGATTTGGAAGAGATTTTACATGTAGTATTTCGTCTCAGTCTCATAGCAACCCTGTGAGGGAGATGTGACGGGTATTATAATTCTTGTTTTGTAGATGAGAAAACTGAGGCATATAGGTTATGTGACATGGCTAAGGTCACATACTTTAGTAAGTATCTGAGGTAAGATTTGAGCTCAGAGGAGCAGTTAAGTGGTGCAGTGAATAAAGCACTGGCCCTAGAGTTAGGAGTTCAATTCTTTCTGTATTCAATCTATTCTGACTTCATTTCAGACACTTGACACTTACTAGTTGTGTGACCCTGAGCAAGTCACTTAACCCTGATTGCCCCACCGAAAAACAAGAAAAATATTTGAACTCAGGTCTTCCTGATTACAAGTTTAATTCTGCCTCTTTTCTGTAAATTATTACTTCTAAATAATAGTGAAAACTTATAAATAAAAGTCCAGAAAAATCAAACATATTAAAAGCAAAATGCATACAACCTCACAGCAAATGGCAGGCCATTCTTTCCAAATTGCCATAAATTTTCATTTCTTTACTATAAACTGAATAGTTGCAAAGTTTCTTCCCATTGCAGCAGATTTGGATAGTTCAGCCAAACAAAGTTTTGGTTGACTTGGTTTTGCACTATAGAACATAAGATGATAGCCCTCTGGAGCTACTTTGGGTATTAAGAGAGGGAAAGAAAAGGACGGGGTCTGGGGGCATAGAGTTCCCCTATTCTCAGGGTTTTATAACTAGCCTTTGGTTCCGAGGCCTGGCTGAATGTTTCTGTCATGCCTAATTCAGATTTTGTCACATATATACATCACTTAAATGTGATTTCACAAGCTGTAATTGAATTTTGAGGATTGCTATGGTCAATTTCTAAAAGACTACCTTCTCTTAATGAGGTGCAAGATTTCTCTTTTTTCTCTTTAAACAAATGCACACTCATGTGCTCAAGCAAGCACGTACACACACACACACACACACACACACACACACACACACACATATATACATACCCTGGAACCCTATTAGGCACCAGCCCTGTATATCTGCAACACCTACTCCATCTAGATTGGTTGATGTGTTGCTTTGGTGTCAATAGGTAGGTTTTCTCCTTTCTTTAGAACCAGATTAAGCACTTCAGTGGTCCTTCCTGTATTACAGTAGACCCATGCACTCCACACTGGATTTAATTCCTGGGCTACTGTTTAAATCCTGATTTAACCTGATCAGGTGATTGGCATTTAGTTTCGCAGGATCTTCAAAATTTATGACATTGTAGTCTTTCATATTGTGAAGTTTTATTAGAACTAAAGAATATTAATGGATACCATTTGGAGGGGGAGTGTTTCTGTCAGTTTTTTTGGTGTGAAGCCTCTTGAACCATGATGTCACTTTTGTTTTCTCTGCTTGATCCCAGAGGTCGAGCAATGAGTACAAGTGGGTGACAGATTTGGAAGAAGAGTGATCAGATAAGCAATAGGAGAACCAAGAGTGAGTAGCATCATGGAAACCCAGAGAAGAGAGAGTAGTCATCAGTGCCAAATGTGGCAAAGAAGTCAAGAAGGTGAGGACTGGAATGTACTACCTCTTCATCTCCAACTCATAGAATCTCTCTCTTAAAAACACAGCTCAAGTATCATTTTCTACAGAAAGCCTTCTCCGATTGCACAAATTATCAATGTTCTTATACCCTAATTACTTTTATTTAACTCACTTTTACTTATTTATTCTGTATATGTTTATTTATGTACATATTGTCTCCCCAATTGAATGTAAACAGTAGGGATTTCTTAATTCTTTCTGTTCATATTGTCAGCACCAAGTATAGTGTCTAATACATAGTAGATGCTTAACAAATGTAGGTGATTGATTATCCTCTAATACATGGGCACAAGTGCCACAAGGGGACACATTCCTTCCTATTTTGAAGAGGGAGAAATTGTTGGTGCTCACTAGTGCACATCAAGTTAATTTTGACATTCTGAAACTTTAGCAATAGGGTTCTGGAAAAATTATATCCTTTGGAATGTGTACATATGAAAAATGGGCCATCCAACACACCTAGGGAAATGGATTGAGTTAATACCTGAAGCAATCAGGAAATAAGTATTCAGTGGGTTCAGGAATCATCTGCCCTTCTGAAAATTTTCCATTAAGTAGAAATGTTCTTTAGATAGAGCTTAATGGAATACCCAGTTGGTAACAGACTTTGAAATAGGAAACAGGATGTCTAGTAGCTCTTGTAGGAGGGACCGTGGAAGAGATTATCTCCAGGAAATACTGGTGAGGGCCACTGAGGTTGCAGATTCACTGACTATATACTTTCCAGGAGGTTATGGGACTAGATGCTGCTCTAAGAACAGAGGTGGAACAGAAGGCTTCATTCAAAGGATAGGATCAGCTTTAATAACTAGCTAAAGACATCTGCTTCAGGCAAATTACCTGGAAGGGAGAAATAGGTCAAGGGCAGGATTTTGGAGTTATTAAGACTTTCATTGAGGTTAAGATAGGTGACCTCAAAGGTCAGAGAAGGACGATCTGGTACTCATGAGGACCTCTTTACTAGACAACTAGAAAAATATCTTTCTGACCCAGAGAGTCAGGGTGCAGGGTGACATTTCCCAGGGCCTACCGCAATTGACAACTTCAGTGTGGGAAAGGGGAATGGTGATATGGTCCTTTCTTGCTAGCCTAGGGCCAATGGGAGACATCTTTGAGGGAAAGTAAATTAGAAAATCACCTTTTCCTAGATATAGAAAACACATAGAGACAAATTTCTAAAAAAAAATTTTCAATCCCAAAGCAGTCTTGCCAGACGAAATCTAACTTGGAAAGAAATCTTTCAACTTCAGTGAGTATCCAGCCTTTAAAGGATCAGGGCTGGATAATGCTGAGGAGAAAAGAGATGAGATTAGTCAAGGCTAGGAAATATCAAAGCCTATCTCCATTTCATATTTAGTAACAGGATCACAGAGTTAAACCTAGAAACAACTTTAGAGAATGTTTATTTTAGTTTTTTTATTTTACATATGAGAATACTCAAGGCCAGTCTGGAAAAAAATGACTTTTCCACTGTCATATATGAAACAGAGCCTGGTTTTGGCAAGCCCAAGGTCACCAGGTAGTAAATGATAGACCCTCTGACCACATATCCAGTGCTCTGTTTACTGCCCCACACTGTTCTCTTCTGTTTGTTAATGTTTCAGTAATCTATTAAAAATAGTATTGTTCTAAAATAGAGACCCTACCATTTAATTCTATAACATTTAAAATATCAGTTTTCTATGTTCTATTTTATTCAGGTTATCAGAAAGAAAATAGTAAAATGAATAATTTCTCATAAATTACATAGGATACAATGACTGATAATGTATTAGGATAAGTCTTAGTCCGAGAAACACAGACTAAGCCTAGCGTGATTCTGCTAGAATTAGATTGTAATTGAAACAGCAGGGGGTGATGGGAGAACATGACTTTTGTTGAATTATATTTTGTGAGATCTACTACAGAACTTCTGTGATGAAACACATGCTCTAGCTAGAGCAAATTGTATTTTATGGGATCCAAGTGGTAGTTGTGAGATTTCAGGGTTATTTATCTTCTGTGCCTTATAGTTCACTTAGCCAGGAGCAGTTCCTTGATGAGCATCATATAGATTCTTTTGGACCTGGGAATCCAGACATAAAGGATAGGTCTGTGCTTGGAAAATTTTGCTTATATGGTACCTAACACATTCCAACAGTTAATGACTTGGTTGTGGTGGTTGTTGTTGTTGGTCAATATGATGATGATATTCAGGGCCTGACTACAGAGGACTTTAGTCTGTCTGCAGAGACCATAAGTATCTCTTTGAAATGTTAACTTGAATGATTTTCTTGAAATTATGAAAATTAAATGAGATAACACATATAAAACATTTTACTAACATCAAAGTGTTATATAAATATTAGTTATTATTATTATTGTTATTTTGATCTTCTACCCTCCCCATTCTCTATGCCACAATGAAGTTTACTACATCATCTCTATACCTCAAAAGCATGGACTGAAATCTTTGTTTGAAAATCTATTTTTATTTGTTGCTTCCAATTCAAACACAGCATCACCATGAAATACCGCTATGAGTTGATGCAGCCCATCTTAATGCTGCCAGTCGCACTATTAGCTTTCATAGCTACAAAGATATAATGAAAAAAAATCCAAGCAAACAAACAAAGAAGAACTTGTGTTGATCTTGGTCTCTGAAGACATAGATCCTGGCTGAAGTTATCATTTCTTCTCCAGAGATGTGTTATCATTTACAGATAAAAATCTCAATAGACTGAGGAAGAGAGGAAACTCAGAGGAGAAATATATAGAAACTGGGCTCAGCCAGCATCTGTGCAACAGAAAGCATTAGCTCAAATTTAACTTCCATTAATAAGCATTTAATAAATGCTTCCTGCATGTCAGGCAATGTGCTAGGCAATGGAGAGTCAAAGATAAAAGTAACCAATAAACCAATCAACAAGGTATTAAGAGATTATGTGCCAGGCACTGTGCTAGGTACTAGGTATTCAAAGGCAATTATGAAGCATTCCCTTCCTTCAGGGACCTGACATTTAATTGGAGGATACAACATTTAATTATTAAAATAGGCATAATGATAAGGATTAGATCTATGATTTCAATAGCATAAGAAAATCCTGGTTGAAGAAACTTCTTTATTTGTTTGTTACAAATGCAGGCTGGTGCATGCTTTGCAACCATGCGACCCAAACCCATGTGACCTAAGCCTTCCTGTGACTTAAGCAAGCCATCGAAGACTCCCAATTCAATAAAAGACTTGATTGAAACAAAGACAAGACTCAAGTTCACTTGATTGCCTTAGTGCTGAGAAGCACTCCAAAACAAAAGACCACAAAAGTCCCACTTTACTTGCCGTTATAGTATCTTAGAGAGTTTCCTCAGTCACTAAGAGCGTGAGAGAGATAGCCAGGGTCAGGTAGCCGTATAGGTTGGACTTGAATCCAGTTCTTTGTGGTTCTAAATTCAGCTCCCTAAACAAGAATGCCTCCCTGACCCTTGTACATGTATTAATATCTCTCTGTCTTGGTCTCTTTGTCTCCTCTCTTTCTCTCTCTCTCTGTCTCTCTCTCTTTCTCTCTCTCTCTCTCTCTGTCTCTCTCTCTCTGTCTCTCTCTGTCTCTGTCTCTCTGTCTCTGTCTCTCTGTCTCTCTGTCTCTCTCTCTGTCTCTCTGTCTCTCTCTCTCTGTCTCTCTCTCTCTCTCTCTTTCTTTCTTTCTCTGATGCCTCTCTGCCCCTTGTACTTGAATGGATATCTCTATGTATCTATCTATCTATCAATATAGATACACGTGTGTATGTGTGTGAAAGAAAAATCTTGGGAGGAAGGACACTAGAGCTGGGGGAATCAAGAAAGGCTTCATTAATAAAACAATCCCTGCTTACTTGCTCACTAGAGAGTTTATTTTCTCCTAAGGAAATGAGACAACATGTAAACAGGTGTAAGTAAATACAAAGCAACTTGAGGGCAGGGAGAGCACCAGTGACTTGGGAGGAAAGGAGACATGTAGGACTTACCACTTGATTTGACAATGAAGAGGGCTAGGGAATTGATAAGCTGTAGGCAAGGAGGAAGAGCATTTCAATTATAAGCCATGGCTGAACGTCTCCTAGTTATGGGTTTTCATAGATCAGTATTGATACTTTGGCCTCAAGATTTACTATCTCTTTGGTTCATATTGTCCCTATAAGTGTTTACTCTAGGAAACCTTTTTGCATCATTGAGGAGCATCACAAATTTGTGAAATAAATAAAATGTAAGTAAAGCTCTTAAAATGAGCACCTTACATTCTGTTTGGTATTTAAGACTCTTTAAACAAGATAAAAAACAAAACAAAACAAAAACTGGGGCTATACAACATTTTGATTTACAGTAGAACCCCAAAGGTGACTCTTGAAAGAACTACAAAATAGGAAGATTCAAAAATCATTTGAAAGAGAGATATCCAAAAGGAGGCACATGAGAAACTTGTAGAAAAATGAAATCAGCCTCAGACTATTAAGGTTAAATAATTTTCTTCCTTTGTCAATTTACGGCACATTTCATGTATATATGTGTGTGTGTGTGTGTGTGTGTATTTACGTATATATATACATATATACACATATATACACATACTTGTATACATACACATATACACAGAGATACATACTTATGTGTATTTAAATAATATAATAAATATATATTTGTGTAATATGTAATGATATAATATTTTCTCTATATATACATATATCTATATGTATATATCTCTCCAATACATCCCTAGGAGATAGGGAGTAATTATGAATCACCATTTTTACATATATTTGATGGAAAGTATTTATTCATAGCACACTATAATACTGAGCTATTGGTGGCAATTTTGTATGCAGATATCATTCAAAAATGCATTTAATTTAGATTTTTGTTATCATTTATTTTGGATGCTGTATGGTTTTTTGTATTAGTTGTGTTGCTTTTCTGAAAGTTTAGTAACTAGCATTCTCATGGAAGCTGCTATCAGAATCCTAGTCTGATGTTCACTGGTATGAACATTTTCATTAGTTGTTTCTGAAAGAAAACAAAGGTGAATCTTGATAATATTGGTTTTTAAATGTGTGTGTGTGTGTGTGTGCACCCTGAACATATAAAGGGATCAGAAATGGAATGATATTTTACACGTTACATTTGGGGCATAAGGCATAAGCCTTCATACCACAGCATCTCAAAACTGGAAGGCACTTTACAAATAATTCAGTCCAAGCCCCTCTATTTGAAGAAATGGGAATTTAGGGAGATTTGAATACAGGAATATATATTTCAAATTTTTACTTTGTAGTTTTATCATTAGGATGGGTCTTAAAGGTCATGTAGTTTAGCCCTTTTTTTCTTTTTATAAAAGAAAATCCCGAAGCCAAGAATAAGTAAGTAACTTGCCCAAAATCACACAGGTAAGAAGTTGCAGGCTAAAATCTGGACACTGGTCTGCTCACTTCCAATTCAATGTATTTGTCACTCTACCATCTTCCATTCAAATGAGCCATGGTTATTACCCTGTGCCCTAGAGCTGATATTACTTTCTTCGCATAACATCTTCAGATTTCCAATCTTTCTTTTGGAGGGGAAAGGCAAGGCAATGGGGTTAAGTGATTTGCCCAAGGTCACACAGCTAGTAAGTATCAAGTGTCTGAGGTTGGATTTGAACTCAGGTCCTCTTGACTTCAGGCAGGTGCTCTATTCACTATGCCATCTAGCTGCCCCCTTTTTTAACTCTTTATAGTCAATTTTAAATTGACTATAAAATCAGAAGAACTCATCTTTGGGCACGAATAAACTATTTTTGTTTTATGGAGAATTTCATTCTACCCTCTTTTTGTTAACTATTTTCCTGTTACACTCATATTTCTTCTCACCTTAATCTATCCCTTTCTTTCCCTCTGTCATAGTATTGTTGATGACCAGTGGGAGAAAATTCATGGATATCTATTCTGGGATAAAAGGATCTATGGCAAAATAAGCCCATAGCTACTTTATCCAATCTCTCTTCTAATTACATACTTACCTTTACATCCTTCCTGTAAAATTAATTTACCCTTGGCTCATATGTAATTTCATTTATATATTCTGCTTATTCTGATGTCTCTATAGCCTATCCCCCTTTTCCCTCCCTTTTTCTCTCATCTCTCCTCTTCTCCCTCATCCTCCCCCGCCATCTCCCCCCACCCCATCTGTCTCTGTCTGTCTGTCTGTCTGTCTGTCTGTCTGTCTGTCTCTCTCTCTCTCTCTCTCTCTCTCTCTCAGACACACACACACACACACACACACACACCCCTATATATTCACAGCAATGTTTTCATTTCACACTATTAGCCCTTTAAATCTGATGAAATATCTATTCTCTTCTATACCATGTCTAATATCTGACCTCATGAAAACAGGCACTTTATAAATGTTTCCTCATAACGGGAATGATGAGGTAAAGGGTTCTTCTCTCAAAAAGTGCTTTCTTTTCACTTAGTATTTTTAATTCATATTTTTCTTCTTACTCTTTCATTGGACATTGAGAAGGGGTTTTCTAAAAGCATTATTTCCACTTCAGATACCCAAAACTATATTAGAAATTTAATATGCTGAGAAAGGCATTTAATAATTAAGACAGTATAACAGGAATGGGTCCCTGGAGGGCATGAACTTTGATTTCTTTCTCTTTCCATCCTGCAGAGTACCTAGCACAATTCATAGCACATAGTAGGTATATGATAAAATGTTTGTTGGAAGGATGAATGTGTACTTGCAAATTAATCACATATATAAACATGTATATAATTAGCCAAAATTGCATTCTCACTGTTATTCATAAAAAGAAAAAAACAATGACTAAATTAATGAATATTTCTGTTTATACTCACATTTCCAAAAGAAATAATTTGATAATATTAGTCTCTGATTTTCTCTCTCAGTAAAAATGTATATAAACACCATTCCCCCCCCTTTATATTGCCAGTGCTTAACTCACACCTTGAGCATAGTAAACCCTTGATAAATGTTGATTGGATCTGTTGGTTTAGAATAATTTTGTATTTTTATGAATGTTCTAGGATGTTCTCAATCTTTCTTTCTCCCCGCAGGAAGACAAAATCAACAAGCCTCTTTTATTCTATATGTCTTATTGCTCCAAATATAGGCCTCAAGTTTTGTTCAAACTGTGGCTTGTATTAAATTTGAGGTCTTCATGTAATCTTGTTCTTATTACTGAGAATTGTTCTGAATGACATCTGGTAAAACAATTAGGAAGAAGGGAGCAACAGTGAAAGTGATAAATAATTTTGAATGACAATTTGTTTTTGTCTAGACCTGTGATTTCATGTGTAGTATTCTCCCACTAAGGAAATATCCTCTTCTAATGCAAATCTGCAGCTATTATGCAACCAGGAATCTTAGATTGTCAGTTACCTGGGGGCACTGAGAAGTTGGGACTTGCTCAGGGTATACAGCCAGTGTATGTCAGAAGTGGAACTTCAATACAGGTTTCCCTGATTGAACCTCGATTTTTTTGACTTAGGGCTGGCTCTCTCTCTACTATGCCCAATTGAGTGATTTTTTTTTAAATCATGGAATACCTTCTGTGTGCTACATGAGGGTATGCCCCTAAAATGAAAACTGGATAGTGTGGTCTAAGGCAGGGGTTCTTAAACTTTCTTGTGTCTTGGTCTCCTTTGGCATTTTGGTGAAACCTATGGACCCTTTGGAGGATAATATTTCTAAGAGGCATAAAATTAAATATGTAGCATTATTAAGAAAACCAAAGCACAATTGAAATACAGTTATCAAAATAGTCTTAAAAATCATAGATCCCTAGGTCCAGGGAGAAGAAAACCACTGGATTTAAGAGTTCCAAGTAGCATTATGATTTTCATTTTTACATGAATTCCCCACTACATCCTCAACCAAGGAGTAGTAGAAACTCAACTCATTATTTTTCTTTTTTTTATCTAAATATTCTTGTGTTTAAAGGCCATGTTATAATGTAGCATAGAAGTATTAAATTGGCTGCTACTAATATAATTCTAAAGAAATACATTTAAAAATTTCTTCTTAGGTGGTAGGTATGTAGTTGTGTTATGCAATCATTCAGATTTAGAGACATATATCCTTAAAAAATAAGAACTCTTTTTCTTTATATGTTTTTAGTAAAAAAAAAAATGGTATATTTTTTTTTCTTCAGGGAAAATGGAAGCCTGGTCCACATAATCTAGCAGTAGTTAGAATTCAACAGAACATTCTTAGCCTTTTGAATCTACTCTGCATATTTTAGCAAATCACTACCTTTGGTTTTCCTACCTGTACATAGCCTATATTATTTGATGTCTAGATAGGTCATTCCATTTCCTCCCTTCTCTGAAGACTCATCTTTTGGAAGTTTTAAGATGCTGAAATTAATCAAAAGTAGACAGGAAGTTATGTATTTGATTGTTGAATAATTTAAAAACCTAAGACTTAAAAATGTTGTCTAAACATATTAGTATTACTACTGTTACATATAGTAACCCTTAGAATCCATAAATACAAAGAAGAAAATGTAAACATAAAAAACGAAGAGTACAAAGGTGACAGAGATTCTATAACCATTTCAATTTGCTCATGTTACACTTATTTAATCTTTTTGATTTTGTTAATCTCTAAACATTAGTCATTAAGAACTGGAATCCATCATGACTTGCCATAGTACTACATACAGAGAAGCCTTGTCTTACCAGATTTTTAGGTAACAAGTGTAAGGTATTTGTTAGAGAAGAAATAGTCATCGAAATAAATAATACCTTATAGTATAAGTTTTTTTCTCCTCAAAGGACTTTCATGTACATTATCCAAAGCTCTATTGCTTGGATTTAGCCTGAGAAATTATCTTTGTTAATTAAAAATACTAAGGTTTATAAAAACGGACTTTGAATTAATCAAGATTAGATTATTCATCATTTTTGGTCAAAGGGCAATAGGACATTGAGTTGCCTAGGGAATCACAAATTATTTGAAGTATTTTAATGTCAATCTCCATTTAAAGGCATGGGATATGAGATGGAATACTGGACTTGGAGCCAGGGATTTCTGGGTTTAAAGCCTGCCTTTGACACTCAGTAGCAGTTTGACCACAGGTGACCGGACTGGTGGGGGAGGAAAGACAAATCACTTGAGCTCTCTGCTCCCCAGGCAACTCCCTAAGATTTATCTAAGTTGTAGGTAGATCTCGTTTTTTCTTTATGGACAGAATCACAGATCCTTGGTTGCAATACTGGCTTTTTTGGACCAGATTCTTGATTTTATCAGTGTTCCTCTTCCTGGAGAGGATGAGCATCTTCTCTCTAAGTTATATTCTTAGAGCAACCCCAGGAACTGGGAGGTCAAATGACTTCCTAGGGAAGCATATCTAGTATGTGTCAGAGATGGGGCTTTATTACTCCTTAACCAGTTCTCTACCCACTAAACTACACTGCCTCTCAGTATTAGTTCAGCAAATTTTTATGTGAAGTGCACCTTATGATAAACTATCATATTATTACCTTAGAACTTATCTTTTTAAACTTATATTTCTTGAAAGCAATGGGGTTTTATATGATATTTTTAGTTATATCATTAAGATCATAGTTAAAATTACAATGTTCACAACATTATTACTAGATAATACTTTCACCAGGAGTTATATATTGCTACAAATACAAATGGTGCTTTTGAAGGAATTCACAGTACAATGGATCTTAAGAAGATAAATATTACTTTACCAAATTGGATTATACTTCATTTTATGGTCACCATTTTTCTTATGCCTACTCATTTTTGACATGCTATCTCTTTTCTTCAATGTTTAATTTTAGTTTATTTTTATCGTTTTATTAAGTAGAAGGGGAAATACATTGAGTTTTATTATTTTTATATCATTTATTTTACTTCCAATTACACGCTAAAACAATTTTTAATATATGTTGTTGTTTTTTTTAACATTTTGAGTTCCAAATTCTGTCCCTCCTTCCCTCTTTTCTTCCTTCCTTCTCCTCTCCCCTCCCTGAGATGTTAAGCAATCAGATATAGATTATATATGTACAATCATGTAATAAAATTAATGTGAGAAATTTTTTTAAAATTTGAAATGAATTGCTTTCAGCACCTGGAAAATTATTAGGTAGGAGAGTGACCTTGGGAAAGAAGAATGTTTAGATAATAAGCAGTAGGAAGAAAGACTGACTCCATCCTTCCGGTTTAACTTCTTTTTTTATTAGACTCAACTATTTGGGCTAGAGGCTCATGGTAAGGAAAGGTCCTCCTCATTGTAGAATAGTCGCAGGAGGTAAGACTGACAGAGCTTGTACCATAAGATCAGGTATTTATAGAATAGGAAAGTTTCTTAGGTGTTTTGGATGTTCAAAGTTAATATCCCTTGTTAATCTGGAAGCCTACTCTAACTGCTCTCTTCCCCCTTCCTTGTACCTTTTTGGCTTGGTTTTTACATAATACAGTTTTTCACCTCCCTAATACACTTAATAGTTAATAATATATTGTAGTATTTAGTGTTGTTTTGTCTGGAAATTTGATTTCATAATATAATATGGAACCTCCTTTGACCAAGGCAGGTGGGCAAGTTCTTTTGAAATCTATAGCTTTAGAGAACTGTCTAGTACACCAAAAAGTTAAATGGCTTGTGTAGGACTTGAATCCATCTCTTCAAGGCTAGTTCTTTATCCACTACACTGCACATTCCCTCTCATTTTATAATTCCCTAGACATGGGTCTGCCTGTTAGATTTTAATTGCAATAAGGTTGGGACTGTGTCTTATCTAAATTTTGCATCTTTCATTTCACTATCACGGGGCTCAGTAGGCAATGGTTATGTACTGTTGGATTTACAGTTATCCCTTCCACATTGGGTTCAGGGGTGCAGCACCCCTACAATTTGGAAAATCATAATTTTTTTGGCTCTCCCTTCTGGAGAAATCTGAATTATTATTGTACTAAAAGATAAAATATGTTGATAGTATACAATACTATACATCTATTTTATGCATTTCTGAGTTTCTAAACTTTTTCTGTGTTGTCCGCTGGCCTTTGTGTATCCGCAAACCCCCCAATTTAATTTCTTGTGCTGACCCATGATGTATCGAAACCACGATGGGAAAAGTTGGGATGCGGAAGGGCTAACTGTAATTGAATTGAGTGATCTGTGTCTGAATTTTGATCACACCTGACTTCATCTGATTCATTGCTCCTGTTTAGGTCTGTTCCAGGGTTCGACTTCTTCAGTGACTTCTGCCATAGATGCCTCAAGCTTAAATAGCGCAGACAGGCCTGCCAAATTCATTTAGAAAACAAACAAACAAACAAAAAAACCTTCAGAGCTGTGAAGAGAACTATCAGCAGAGGAGCTACATGGCACTACTTTGTTTTATGGAACTGAGCAATTATGTATAAGGATCTGCCAAGACCCCTTCTTTGAAGACATGGTTGTAATCCACGTGTTTACAAGAATGATCCCTTTAACATTCTGTAACATGAAATCATGAGTCAAATATTTTTTGGCATAATAGAATGAATGAACATATATAACTGAATCAGTGGTTTAATGGGGAAAACAATCTGAGAAAGGAATTTATTCTTATGTAGTTATTTGCAACAATGTGTATTTTTGTGTTACTATGGACTTTAACTCAATATTATTTAGTTCAAATCATTAAGCATTTATTGGCTATTTTCTGAGATGCACTGAACTAGGCACTGAGGATACAGAGGGGAAAAAAGACAATCTTTGGCCTCAAGCAATTTACATTTTTACTAGGGAAAGTGGGAAAGACTGAAATGTAAATCATTATTGTTTTGGGTCCAGATTTCATCAGTTTCAGCAACTCCAAGTGTGGAAATTCCTTCCAATGCCGATTGACAACTTTTTTAAACTTAAGAGTTTTGGAGACTTGCCTGGTGTACTGATGGGTTAAGAGACATCCCACATCCCAGATGTGTCAGAGGCAAAAGGATGGCTTCTCTGTATTCCTCATGTTCCTTCTTCAGTACAAAAATATTCCTTCACATTCACGCATCATATATTTTTAGCCTTTCCCCAATCAATGGTGTCTACTTTGTTTCCAGTTCTTGGCTACTACAAAAAATGCTGCTATATATGTTTTGGTGTATATGGAGACATTGTTTTATCAATGACCACTATGGAATCTCAAAGTGTAAGGATATTTTAGTTACTTTATACAACTCCAGATTGCTTTCCAGAAAGATTATACTAATTCACTACTTCACTGAAAATGTATTGTAGTTATCTGGCAAAATAGATAGAGTACTGGGCCTAGAGTTAGGAAGATTTTAGTTCAAATATGGTCTCAGGAACTTATTAGCTGTGTGACCCTGGCCAAATCACTTAACCTCTGTTTGCCTCAGTTTCTTCACCTGTAAAATGGGCCTGGAAAAGGAAATGGCAAAGCACTCCAGTATCTTTGTCAAGAAAACCCCAAAATGGAATCATGAAGAGTTAACATGACTGAAATGACTGAACAACAAATCAGCTATGTACTAGAACACAAAGAAAGGCGAACAGATTCCCTGGCCTCAAGGAACTTACATTTTCATGCGGAAACAATGTGTAAATAACGAGGTACACAAAAATTTTCAAATTGTGAATTAATGCTGGCAATGTTCGATAGAGGCAGCATGGTGCCATAGACTGGCAGCAGGCCTCAGAATCAAGAAAACCTGGGTCCAAGATCTGCCTCTTACACATACTGAATGTGTGACTTTGAATAAGCCACTTATCCTCTCAGTACTTCAGGCACAATCAGTCAGGCTCTGAATTTCTAAGCAAGTACCTAGCAATTCCCTATACGTGTGAAATCCCAAGTCCAGACCCCTGCCTCATTCCTTCCCACCTGAAAAAAAAAATAGCTTCAGAGATGAGGGAGCTCCAAATATACATCTGTTTCTATCTGAAGATCTGGCCTTCCTTGTGAAATCTACAAAATGGAATATCCTACTGTGCCAGATATTGTGGTGGAGACAAAGGGATATAAATGACAGAGACCCTGCCCCCAAGGAGCCAACAGTGGGTCTGGGACATATAAAAAGTGAACTGTTAGAAGATTTCAATAATAACCTAAGATAGCAATGCAAGAAAGACCTCCAAAGCAGGCCATGGTTAATTGCCAAATGAGTGGTATGGGCTTCAGTAAACAAAGAGGTTTTTGTGGGTGGTAGCAGTAGTGTGGCCTGGGCATTTTCCATGTAAAGAAGGGAACCATGAAGCTGGTTCATGGTCAAAAACCACAATGTCAAAATGTGAAAGAGTGTACCCATGTGTAAATGATCTAACCAAGACTTAGTTGGAAAGAATAAAAGAAAATGGATGAGGAGTTCCAACAATGTATCAGCTGTGGCCTGAGTATAAATACACCCTGAGCCTTTGTCTGACAGGGATTTGGACATGTTCTATTCAGCACCATTTTTTTTGCTGAGACTACTGCTTGCTGCCAGGCCTGGTTATGGTTATGGTGGGAGAACAATGCTATGGCCCAAAATGAGTTCACTGGTTCCCAGGGAGTCCAGCATTTAACCTAAGGTCTAACTACCGCCAGCCTTTGAGACCTCTTTTACATGCTTGCTTAAGTTATTATCGAACTCTTCGGCAAGTTACTTTTTTTATATGTCCCAGATACATTATTGACTCCTTGTTATTATTTTTTGAAGCAACAACTGTAAAATTGCACAATTATTTATTTTTATTTTACCAGTGAAATGCTGTGATCCGGTCCTCATGTATTTCCTATGACTACATGAAGCCCATTAAGAAACAGCCCTAGCTAATACCACCAGGCTCCATCACTGCCAAATGCAGGGCTGGATGAGCCCAGCACTCGGTGTCTGAATGCTGTGAGACAGTGTAAACGTTCTGTCCTGTCCTGTCCTGTCTGTTAAAGCGTTCCGCCTCTCCCTGTGCTTCTCTAGATTAGAGAGCCCTGGACAGGGAAAAAGCCGATTGGCCAGTAGATGGCAGTGTGAGAGTGGGGAATTCAGATTTGGCCCCACTTTGCATGAAACTAGCCCAATAAAAATAGCTTTTTGACTTGGAAGCATTAATGAAAAGAACCTTCAGCCAGACCTTTGTCTTGCAGCCAGGTTCCTCCTCTTGAAAGCCCAGGCAAACCACAGGTGCTGCTTTGCAAGTGCTTTGTCTGAAGTCGGGTTGCTCCCATCCCCTGGCACTTCAATCTTTCCCCTCCCCACCACTCCCCAGCCCGAAGTTGGAGAACATATGTGTGCTGCTCATTTACTCAGAGCCACGCAATCTGCCAATCATCCTGTACATCCTTGCTTTGTGCCTGGGGAAAAGCTGCTCACCACTCAGCAGCCGTCCCCGTACTCTTCTGCCCTCTGGACAGAGTGCCAGCCCCTGCCTGGGAACCACACATTTAAACCCACATGGTGGAGGTCTGAAGCCTGTTCATCTTCAGGTCTCAGGCTGATACCCATCGTTCTCTCTGCTCCAGACCCCAGAAATATAAGAGGGTGACTGGAGGGGGTTGGGTTGCAATTCTGAACGGACAAGTTTGGCTACTCGTGGGAAGACTGTTTTCTGGAGCTGAGAGAATATTCCCCATGGCTCATCCAGTAATGGGTTCTATTCAGAATCCTTGAGAAGTCATGCAAAATAGGGCAGGCAGGAAGGAATCTAGGCTTGGTTTTGCTTCTTCATAGTATAGCTACTTCTGATTGTGACAGCGTTTACCTTTGGCAGGATTTTAAACTTGTAGCTAGTGACACAGCTTTTTAATCTCCCTTTTGCAAGAGGTTATGAAAAGAGAGTACTTTTGTCATCAAGTACATTGAACAGAGAAAGGCTAACCTAAACCTTTGATGTTCTCAGCACAGTTTTTACTAGAAGGGAGATCATAATTCTAGAAGCTCATTGCTGTGCATTGTCCTAATTCTGGAATTGCCATAGAGTCAGAGGGTTAGGATCTTGCTGGTTGATGTGGTTTTCTGGGTCAGTCGCATTCCAAAAAGACATACCAATATTTCTTCGGTCATATGTGCAAGAACAGAAAATTTCAACTTCCAATTGTTAAAATACATGAAAGCATCTGAAGCATTGTTTGTATGTTTGTATGAGGAAATTGTGTGATGTAGTAGGTTCTACTTTCAACTCTGACACAAACTTCTTTCTGGTGGTTGGGGCCGTAGGTTCATCATCTATAGCGTAAGGGGAGAAGGGGAAGTTGGATTAAATAATCTGAAGTATAGGCTCCAAATCCTGGCTTCAGATAGACTTGCTCCTTTAAGGGCAGAAGACACATGACCAATATTAAATGGACCAATTTTTGAAGGTTTTTGTGCTTATGTACCTAATGAGCATAGTAAAAAACAATTTTCTGATGGTCCTGGATCATTCATTTGAGTTTTCAAACTCATTACAGCATCATCGAATCTTGTAGTGAGAAGGGATCTCAGATGTCTAACCTAAAGCATGCATGACTGCCCTTTTGTCATCTTTGATAAGTGGTCATTCATGTCTACTTGGATACCTTTACCTTCTAAGGTAGCATATTCTGTTTTGGGACACCTCCAATTTTCAGGAAGTTATTTTTGGCAGCCTGAATTTTGCTACCTATAATTTCCATGCATTCCTCGCAGTTCTGCTGTCTGAGCCCATAGGGAAAAATTGTAATCCCTTTTCCAAATTGTAATTCCTCTGTTGTGAAATATTTTTCAATAATTCTGATATTATCTTGCTTTTAATTCACTGCATCCTCCTACCCCATCCTCATTTATCTCCTTCTTACATTATTTCTGATTTTTCTTACCTTTTGATTTTCTCACAAACTGCCTCGATTATTTTTACAGAAAAATGGAATATTGAGTTGGGAAGGACCTCAGAGGTCAGTTCATCCATTCAGTATCCTAGTGTGAATCATCTCTTTACCATTTATTTACAAATGCTAATCACCATTACTTGACTAGATCACATTTGCGAGAACTTTGTAGCCTTGTTTAACTTAAAAAATTGACATCTTAAAAAAAAAAAACTACTTGCAAAACTATTTCCAGAACATATAATCTTGAAATTATAAACATCCTCAAAGGTCATTTAGTCTAACCTATAATTAAACAAGAATCTCCTTTACAACATATCCAACAAGTGGTCAACCTGCTTTTGTTTAATGACCTCTACTGATTATCTACAGTTGCAGCCCATTCTATTTTAGGATCCCTTTAATGGTTAGGATGCTTTTCCTTATATTAAGCTGAATTTTAACTTCCTGAATTTCTATCCATGGCTCCTATTTCTTCCCTCTATGACCAAGAAGAACAAGTCTAATCCATCTTTTAGGTGACAGGCTTCCAAATAATTAAAGATGGCTGGCATGTCACATCAGCTCTACACTTTCTCTTTAATCCAAACATTCCAAGTTCTCACACACACTGAACTCAAGATTCTTCATCATTCTGGTTACTTGAATCTGAATCTTCTCCAAATTATCCATGTGTTTCCTAAATTGTGCTGCTCCAAATTGAACAAAATATTCCATATGTGGTTTTACCAGTAGAGTAGGGTTGTCATAATCCACATTCTGGATGCTGGCCTTCCTTTAAAAGCAGATTAAAATCATATTTGCTTTTTTGGCTATAATATAACAAAGAACTTATATTGGCTTTGGGCTTTCGCTAAAATATTCAATATCTACTTAAGACATCTTCTCCATTTAATATATTTGAAGTTGATTTCTGAACCCAGTGTAAATTTTTATATTTATTGATTTAAATTTCATCTTGATATATTTTTCACAATCTCCTCCTCCTCCTCCTCCTCTTCCTCCTTGTCCTCGTCTTCATCCCCCTCTTCATCTTTCTCCTCCTTCTCCTCCTCCTCCTCCTTCTTCTCCTTCTGCTTCTTCTTCTTGTTATCATACTTTAGCACCTCTTCACTTCTCCACAATCTTTCAAAAATCACCAATAACATACTAATAGCTCACCAAGCAAATTGGCTCGTTCATTCAGTCTCCTAACTTAAAGCTCCTCCTGGTGTCCTGAATTGATCAATTGATCTTTACTTGAAGACTTCCTGTGAAGGGACCTTATTATTAGCTAAGGCGATCCATTCAACTTTTGTACACTTTTAATTGTTAGACAATATTTCTTGATATCAAGCTGTAATATGCCTCTTTACATCTTCCACCCATTGCTCCTGTTTCTTTTTTTTCACTTTTCATAGTTTTGCCCTTTGGGCCAAGCAGTATAAATCTAATCTTTCTTTCACATGACATTCCCTCATATCTTTGAAGGCAGTTATCATGTCTCCCCTAAGTCTCCTTTTTCCCAGGCTAAACATGCCTGATTCAATCAATCTGTTCTTGTGTTGTATAGTTTTGAAGTTCACTTACCATGCTGGATGCTTTCCTCTAGAAAATTTTCAGCTTGTCAACATCCTCCCTCAAATATGGCGTCCATAATTGAACATAATACCTCAGATGTAGTCTGACAAAGAGAGAGGACAACAGAACAATCACCTCCCTTGTTCTCGATACTATACTCCAGTTATTACAGACTATTTTATCAATAATTTCTTTTGGTTGCGTTGTCACACAATTCACTCTTAACGAACTCATAATCTCCTAAAACTAAAATGTCCTTTTGAAGTATTTATCAAGGGGGCCACTAGGTGGCACAGTGAGTAGAACACTGGCCCTGGAGTCAGGAGGACCGGAGTTCAAATATGACCTCAGACATTTGACACATATACTAGCTGTGTGACCTTGGGCAAGTCACTTAACCCCAATTGCCCTGCCCCCCCCAAAAAAAATTTAAAAAAAAGAAAACTAAAACTGAAGTATCTATCAATCACCAATTACCTATTATGCATAGAACTGTGTTCTAGCTAGATTTTCCTTTCTTGTAGTTAATTTTTTGAATGCAAATTTAGAATTTTACATTTATTCCCATTAATTACATCCTACTAACATGTTGAGAACTTTAGTGTATATGTATATGTGTGTGTGTGTGTGTGGGAGGTGTAGATCTTGACTCTCTTTCATTATTTTTCCTCTCTTTCCCAGCTTCCTGTCACCTATGAAAAACATGCCATCTATCTTTATCCACAACAGTGATAAAAAGTTGAACCAAATAGGGCCAAGGTCAGAGCTCTGTGATATTTAATTAACTTCCCTGTAAGTTTACAACATTCTCTTAATAACTTCCAGTTGCATTTGTTCACCTAATCCTTCCAAATCTAACTTATTGCAATATGATTCACATTTCAAATCTACAAATAGTCCAGAGAGATACAGAGAAAGTTTCTCAAATTCTTCCCTGAAACTCAAATATCTATGTGCATTTCTATTCCTCAATTTTCCAAACTAATTACCCTTTCAAAAAAAGAAATGAGGTTAGTCTGGAATGACTTTCCATCTCTCCTTTGATTATCACCCAAATGATGTTAGTGATGAGATCTCTGCATCCTTCCCTTCCTCCCTTCCTTTGCCCCACCACACATACTAGACTAGTTGACAGATTTCTTCATAGAAGACTGTCTCCATTTTGGTTTATGTTTTATTTTCACAGGACAAGAGAAATTAATATCTCCTACCATTCCATCTTTCTTTCTGCCTTCTGACCCCTAAATTGATTTTTTGTCCTTATGGTGACCACCAATTCTTCCACACCTCAGTTATACTAGGCAGCTAGTTTCCCTAATGTAGCTAGATAGCACAGTGAATAGAGTCAAAGGCTAGGATTAAGTTGCATTTTTGGGATGATTTTGGGTCATGTGGGTGAGTCGCATGTGCGACTCACCTTTGACCCTGAACAAGATATATAAAACCAGGGGTTGACTTTCTTTCTTCAGAGCTCTGAGTTGCAGCAGTAGTGACACATGACTCTGAACCAGCCGTTGTAGAGCTCCCTGGATGAACTCAGATGTTGGTAACTATGAATTGTATTTGGTCTGTTTGTAATTTGATTGTATTTGCTCTGAAGTTCAGGGTGCAGGCTTTCCCCCCAGAACTGAGTGAATGATATTTGTATGCTGGATTAAAGTAAGACTGTTAACCCCTTAGTGTTGCTTTCCTTAGTAAAGCAGATCAAAAGGACCTGAGCTTTTGCAGCATTCTGTGTGCTGGTTGTTGTTGGTTTAACACCTCCACAGCAGCTGCTAGCCGAATTGTTAAAATACTGAGTGACTTTGGCTAAGTGACTTAATCCACCTATGCCTAAATTTCTTCTCCTATAAAATGAGGATAATAATAGCACTTTTCTTACAGGGTTATTGGGAGGATCAAATCAGTTAACATATGTGAAGTTCTTTGCAAACTCTTAAGACCCATATAAATGCTAGCTATAGTTATTGTTTCCAAAACTATCACCCCAACACTGGATACTCTCTTCTCTCTTCTCTTTCTCAACCCTTTGCTTCAACTCTATACTATCTTTGATTTTCAAACATCTGGCTTACTTGTCCTTTCACTGATCATACCTTGCCACACCTTAACTTCAAATTATTCCCACCTTGGCTTCTATTGTTCAAGGACTACTGAATGAAGATATAGGAAATCATGAAACTGTCCTGCTGCTTGTGTCCACTGTAAATTTATGATAAACAACTGGGTCACCCTGAAGCTAGGTAATCCTTTTGCACTTTGCTAAGTGATTAACTGGGTAGCTAGGTAGCAGAGTGGATGGAGTGCTGAGACTGAAGTCAGAAAAACTTGTCCTCCTGAGTTTAAATCTGACCTCAGACACTTATTAGCTATGTGATCCTGGGAAAGTAACTTACCCCTGTTTGCCTCAGTTTTCTCATCTGTAAAATGAATGAAGGAAATGGCAAACTGTTCCCGAATCTTTGCCAAGAAAACCCCAAATGTGGTCGCAAAGAGTTGGACATGACTGAAATGACTGAACAACAAATTCTGACCTCCACATTACTAACTTAAAGGGCTGCTAAATGACACAATAGATAGGAAGACTTGAGTTCAAATCTGGCCTCAGAGACTTATTAGCTGAGTGATGCTGGACTAATCATATAGTCCTGTTTGTCTCAGTTTCATCATCTGTAAAATGAGCTGGAGAAGGAAATGGCAAACCATTCCAGTATCCGTATTGGGGGACATGAAGAGTCAGATATAAATGAAAATGACAACAACAACAAAATTATTAGCTGTCCCATTCATCATGACGTAGCTATTCCAAAGCTTTTCAACTCTCCTCAAGCCTTCTACAGTACCACCATGTACCATGCCCCTTCCATGGCTCCCGTATTTAACTGATCGAATTTAGATCATTAACACTGAGCTTCCTTTTCTCCCCTCCTTCTCATCTAATATCACTGAGATGTAATATTCCATTGTCTTCTAATTCTTCGCTATATCACGTGAAGAGTTGGCCTTGCTTCTTGCAAAGGCAAAATTCTCTATATGTGTTCTTGATACCATCCCATCTCATCCCATCTTCCCCAGAAGATTGTTCCCACTATTCTGCCAACTATGTGCTAATATTCACTCTCTTTCTAGCTGTGAGGTGTTTTCCTGTTATCTATGAACACAGTCATGTCTCTCCCTTTCTTTAAAAAGAACCAAAAACAATCCTCATTTAATTCAAACATCTTTACTATCTATTATCCAATAACTTTCCTTCCCTTTGTGGCTAAATTCCTTGAGAAAACCACCTGCAATCAATTCTTCCAGTTTTTCTCTTCTCTGATTTT
Source organism: Trichosurus vulpecula (assembly GCF_011100635.1). Classification (NCBI taxonomy): domain Eukaryota; kingdom Metazoa; phylum Chordata; class Mammalia; order Diprotodontia; family Phalangeridae; genus Trichosurus; species Trichosurus vulpecula. The sequence goes on from NC_050573.1 coordinate 174,858,927, forward strand.
TAACCCTCCAAAATCAGGTGTCTGACCTCATCATTCATTTGAAATTGTTTTCCCCTATGTTACCAATGATCTCTGAATTGCCAAGTCTAGTGACCATTTCTCAGTGCTCATCCTTCCTGACCAACTTGTGGTCTGTAACATAATCACCCCTTTCTTCTGCATATTCTCTTCTTTATAGGTCTTCATGATATTGTTCTCTTTCACTTTTCCTCCTACTTCTTAGACCACTTCTCACTCTTTTTTTTGCTCCAGATCATGCCCACCAATCATAGGTGTTTCCAAGGGTCTGTCCTGGAATCTTTTCTGTCTTGTTTTCCTCTTTTTTGGTGTTCTCATTAGTTCCAATAATTTCAGTTATCATGTCTACTTACTTTGGTATCTGGTCTTTAGGAGGTGTACACAGGCCATTTTTTCCTTCCTCCTCAATCTCCAATTTAAAGCCCTTTTGATCAAATCTACAGATATCCTGGAAACTACATTTTTCTAGTCTCTTACTAGATACATTCCATCTGTGGCCAAAAGCTTATCATTCCTGGAAATTAAGCCATTATCTAAAAATCCAAATTCCTTTCTATGATGCCAATTCCTTAACCATACATTTATTTCTCACATCTTCATTTCTCTTGTTAAGCCTACTCCTTCCATACATAGCAGCATCCAAAAGTAAATTTTGCTCCTAAGGTCCTGCCTGCCAAGAACTTCATCAACCCTAAAGACACTTTCTTTATTTCTTCAGGTGGCAAGACTTGTCATGAATCATGAGAAGTGAGGAATATTTTTTATTTTTAAGAAGTCCCAAGAAGTTTTCTGTTACATCCCTGTATATGTCTTGGTCAGACAGTGTGATATGACCCATATATAAAACATTAAATGGCATTGCAATGTTTTCTTAGGTTTCTAGTCATATATACTCTAGAAATTGGTTCCCCCACAATGGTGAGAATACATTGGTAATATGCAACACAAAATAATATACAAGCAATAAAACAAGGCAGAGATTTCCATGTGAAGTACAAAGGAAGAGAAAAGGTTACTACCAACCGGGAAATCACAGAAAACATCCTGGAAGAGATGAAATTTGAATTTTCATTTAAAGGACATACTCTTGGAATTCAACAGAAAAAAAGCAGACAGATCCTGTTTGGTTAGAGCAAAGAGCTACCAACATGATCAAGTCACCCCTCTGCTCAAAAGCCATCTGTGGCTCCATATTGCCCACTGAATAAAACAGACTCATAATTCTAGTGTTCAAAACCACCCACTCTGGCTCCACCCTATCATTTAGTCTGAACTTTTACTTCTCCCCTTCATATCGTTTATGTTCCTGCTAAATTGAACTATTCTATGGACACTCTTCTCCTCCAGACCACTTCTGTCTCTGAGCCTTTTATCATACAATCTTCCATGCCTGGAATAGACACCCCACAAATCTGTTCACGAAATCCTTACCTCCCTTAAAGGCACACCTTAGGTATGACTTCTTCACGTAGCTTTCCGTGACTACAGTAGATGAAGGGGATCTTTCTCTCCTCAAACTTTTCAGCCCTTTGCACTGGTCTCATTCTTCCTTGCTATTTAGTTATTTTTATATTTTTCCTTCTATTCAAAAGATTTTAAGTTACTAGCAGACAAAGTTTATGCCATTTATGTGTCTATCAATCTATTTATCATCTAACTGTATCTTCGGAATCTAGTACCTAACAAGCACTTTGCACATAGTAGGAACTTAATAAGTATTTGTTGATTTTGTTGAATTTGTTGAATGTTGAATATTGTTGATTTGCATTAATGTATGCTTATCTCTTCAGTAAATAGGATTTTTATTCCCTCAAAACTTAATGAAATGTTTTTTGCTTCTTATAATGATTCTTTATTAATACATAAATACACACACACACACACACACACACACACATACACACACAAACTCATTTTAAACACCCTAACAGACTGGAACTCTATTTTAGTGATGTAGTTAAGGGAGCTTTCAATCAGTCATCTTATAATTCAGTAGTAGTGTGACCCAAGTTAGGTCATTTTATCACTCTGACCTTCAATTTCCTCATCTATGATATGGAGATTACACTTGCAGTATCGACCTTCGATAATTTTTGGTGAAAAAAGCAATTTTATCAGAAAATGATAGAAGTGCCATGTAAATATGTTTTAATAATATGTTGAATAATTAAATATTGAATATAATACTTAATATTGATTAATTATAATGTTTAATATTAAATATAATAATTAAATATATTAAATAATAATGATATATTAGAAAAGACCCTAGAAGAATCTAGGTCGAGGTTCCTTTTAAAAGAGGAATCTTAAGATGTCTATAATGTGTAAGTATTATAGAAACATTGGCCTCAGAGAGACAGAGGCACTATAAGGCCTGTAACAAAGGGGATCATCTATCACAGTTCTCAGAACTAGAAGCAGCCTCAGAGACCATCTATTTTAGCCCATGCCTAAAAAAGAATTTCATTTGCAACATATATGAAAAGTGGTCATCTAAATCCTACTTAAAGGCAGCCCTTGAACATATTATTTCCCAGTCATCCTGGTGTACTTTGAGATGGTCCTGTTAGAAATTTTTTCCTGATATGAAGCCTAAACTTTTCTCTTTGCAATTTTTGCCTATAGCTCTGCTTTCTAGGGCCAAAAGGGACAAGTCTAAGCCATCTTCCATGTAACAGCCATCAAATATTTGGTGACAGCTATCACCACACTCCCATTCCCACCAACTCTTCTTTTCTCCATGCCAAATAAACTGAACCGAAGACATTTCAATCAAACTTTATATAGCATGAACCTGAGGCCATCATTTTCCCTGTTTTCTGGATAATTTGTTGCTAATCAATACCCATGTGGTACCCAGAACTTTACATAATACTTTAGATGTGCTCTGACAAGGGCATAGCATAGTGAAGCTATCACCTCTTTATTGTAGGATGCTATGATTCTTCTATGCTGCTGAACACCCCGCTAACTTTTTAAATTAGTTTTTTAAGTAACAAAGCATTCTTTTTTAATTTCTTTTTACCACTTCTTTCAATAGGGAAAAAAGAAAAAAAAGCATAATGAAATATCATTGGGCCATATGAAATGATAAAAGGGATAATTTTGGATCACATTAACTTTTGTACTGTATGACTATCATAATCTATGAACAAATGTCTTAAGAAAGATATATAACATCTTCTGGGATGTGGGGTCATTATGCTTTTCTCCCACATACCTGCTGATATAGATTCCCCACCACCTTTTTTTGGGGGTTGTAAGTTTTAACTGTTTCTATCTGTCCTATTTCAGCCTCTCAGTTATCTATAGCTTTAAATTTGGGGAATCTCAAGCATTTAATTTTTTGCCAACTCATCAGTTCTACTTATAAGACAGAAATAACCCCTTTTGTATTATTTCATGGTTTTAAGTTAGGTTTCTGGTTGAGTTAAATATTTCTTGTATATAACATATGTGAAAATATACTTAATATGATATCACCAAGATAAGTGCATTTGAAGTTCTAAAATCCCTTTATCTCATGTAATAGTTTCCTTCAATTATACACACACACAAACGTACACACACATATGTACGTATGCGTATCTGTCTGTCTGTCTGTCTGTCTGTCTTTCTATCTAGTGTTCAGAAAGGACCAGCACCTTTAATGCGAGAGTTGGCCAATTCCTTTTCAGGGTTGCTCAACTACCTTTGGTTTCCATTTTTACCCAACTTTCACCTATGGCTCCAAGAAGCTATAGCAGTCTTCATCCACATCCCAGTGAACCTGTTGCATCAGATATGTTAAACAAGGTTAAGGGTAACTGATAGGCCTCAAACCCAGAGGTAAGGTAGGGAGATGTCTACCTCAAGCATGTGAAGACTTCCCCTGGTAGAATGGACAGATGAGAACAATTTGGTCCAATGGCAATAAAGGCTACTGAAGTAGGTGCTAAGGAATGCTTAGAGCTTGGTTAGACATCGAAGAAGCCAAAGTCATCCACTGAATCCCAGGCCATTGCCAGTTGTCTTGACTTCTGTTCTGCCACTGTACTTTGGTGACTCTGGAAGAGAGAATGAGGCTGTTGACTTTGTGCAACTCTGCCTCACTTAAATCCAGTTCACAAGCAAGTTAAGACATCAACCATCATCCACTATTTGACCCCAACATAATGATATCATTGGTCCTCTTTGAAAATGAAGGATGAATAACAACAGAACAAAAACAACAAAACATGGTATGTATGTATATGTATGTGCATGCATGTGTGTGTGTGTGTGTGTGTGTGTGTGTGTGACTTCTTAGCCAGTCTTATTTAGCTTTGGAACTTGAACATAGTCAGTATATGTGATTGTTTTTCCATTTTATTCATGTGTTCTAGTAGAAATGTCAACTCCCTCACTTTATTGATGGGAAAACAGAGGTCTAGAAGAGTGACTTGCATAAGCTGATTAGTGACACTTAGCTGATAGTGGAGGTGGGACTAGAACCCAGTTTTAGGTCTATCAACCCCTTGCCTTTCCCACATTGCCTCTGGGAATCAAGTGATCCTTCGTTTCTGGGGACATCTTTAAATTACACAAAGCATTTGGTGTGTGTGTGTGTGTGTGTGTGTGTGTGTGTGTGTGTGTGTGTGTGATGAAACTGAAAATGTAAAGGGAAGACATGAAAGACAAGGAAGTGCTAGAAATTAAAAGAAGTTTTCATTTTGTTAGTTTTTTATGAGGCTTGGAAGTAGAAGGCAGCCAGCTGGTGTATGGTTGAAGGCTCATTCATGTACCTGGTGACCTGGTGGTCTGTTAAATAGCAAAACAATCTCTAGGAAGCAAGCTGAGGCAGGAAACATCTCTGTAAATTATAAAATCTGGTGGGTCAAAAGAATGTTAGCTATGGAATAGCCCAACTCTTGAGAAGTTCTCCATCCATCTCTCCCACCAGCTGTCATGTCTTTTAGTGGATCTACGCAACTGGTAGGAGGTAGCCTGACATGAAAACTTAGGGACCATATTTGGGAATTTTGCTCATTAGAGAGGCTGTGCTCATGGGAAATAGCATGAGGACATTATGAGCAGAGAAAAGAATATTTGGAGTGATCAATTACCTTGCCTATATATGTTTCTATAGCGCCAACCATGGCAGCACATCCAAGCACCACTGCTATGATCAATTTAAGGGGTCCAATCACACAGTATAATGAACTCTCTATTTATTCAGCAATAAACCAAAGCATTGTTCAATAAAGAAGAGCAACATCCTTAAGCAAAGTATATCATTTAACTCATACATCTCATATCATTCAGTATGTCATACGGCACATAGCATATATCATTGCATTCAGTAGTATTTCCCAAAATATTCGTTTAAACATCAGGGGGTCCCAGGCTAAGGTCTTCCTCAGCACAACACATCCTTAAGGGGTAGCAGAAAATACCACACCATCCACCCCTAGGTCACAGCAAGAACATCACCCTACACAGTATATGTCATTGCATCCCCAACTCAGGGGGTGCCAGGCTAGGGTCTTGTTTCAACAATCTGGCTAGCAGCTGTTGAGGGGGTGAAAGACCAACACAAGCCCAACAACAAGCAGGCTACCAGCATGCTTCAAAAGCCTAGGTTCTTTTGATCTGCTTCAGTAAGGAAAGCAACGTTAAGGGGTTGACAAGCTTACTTTAATTCAGCATACAAATACCACTCACTTAGTTCAGGGGAAAAAGCCAGCACTCTGAATTTTGGAGCAAATACAAACAAATTACAAACACCGACAGACAGACCCAATACAATTCACAGTTACCAACATCTGAGTTCAGCCCGGGAGCTCATAACAAGGGTTGACCCAGAGTCACGGGTGCCACCACAGCTGTGGGTAAGAGCTCAGAAGAAAAGAAAGCCAACCTCTGGTTTTATATCTTTTTTCAGGGTCAAGGGTGAGTCACACAAAGAGGCGACTTAAACCCACGTGGTCTAAAAGCCTCTGATTCCCAAACATGTCACTCAAACTCATGTGTAAACTAGGCCCACCCCTGAGGCAAGGAGGCCACCAAGGGCTCCCAAATCTAATCAAGGAAACAAAGGCCAGGCTCTTCAAGGGCACTTGGTTGAACTGAGTGCTGAGAGCCCATTTTGTTTGCCAATACAGGTCTTCCCTAGCATGACACGTCCTTAAGGAGTAGCAGAAAATACCACACCATTCACCCCTAGGTCAGAGTAAGGACAATCTCCTTAATCATTACCAAGCATCCAAGTAAAGTCCTCTTTCATCTTGACCCAAAGTTGGCCTCCAAGTCCCATGGCTCCTCTGTTGAGCCAACAGCTCCCAACTCTTGCTTGGATTCACACGCAGGCAGCTCTCCACTCCTGCACCAGACCCCAGCTCATGGGGTTCCTCCCTGACAACAGACTCCAGGGATTCCTTCCCACAGCTTCTGTTTCTGGGAAAACAAAGCTTAACAGGGCAGCAACACATACCACCAACACCACCATCTCAATTCACCTTCAAAGTCCAGAGGCACTATGTTAATAGCTCAGTTCACTTTAACAGCTCTCAAAAGGGGCTTAAGCTAAGCCTCCTTCCCATGGGCAGGTCTCTGCCCTGTACCTCCACTCACCTTCAAAGTTCAGAAGTTCCTTCAGCAAGTCTCTGCCATCAAAGGTCTCCTCTGCACTTTTGGAAGCTCATCTCTGCACTCTTAGAGGCTCTCCTCTGTGCTCTCAGAGGCTCTTTCCAGCCATTTTAGGTTTCCTCTCAGCTTTTAACTCAAAGTTTATTCTTCCTTTCTCCTCTTCATTCTCTTCTCAACGCTGGCAGCTCTCTCAACACTGGCTCTCAGTCTTCTTCTCAATGCTGGCAGTTTTCTCGATGTCTTCAACACTCTCTTTATATCTGTATCTCTCATACTCTAGGCTCTCGTTATGCACAGATCTAGCTGGCATCTGATTGGCTAGAACTTAGGTCTCTGGCTGAATTCATGCACATCCGATTGGTTAGAACTCAACACGCATACAAGTTTCTGATTGGCTAAAACTCAAGGCACATTCAATCCAGCAAAAATCCCACTTTGCTTGCCATTACAATTCCTTAAGTGTGTGTCCCTTTAGTAGTATACTCTAGTATGTGCTCATTTTTCCACTGATGCTGAGTGCATAAGTGAGAATGTTCACTCCAGCTTTATAAGAGGAATACTTTGTAGCTGCTGTTCTTACAATGTTATTTCAGCAAAAGACTATGCTATTAAAGGTAAACATGGGGCTCATGAGTTAAAGATTTTGTGGGATAGATCCACAGAGTTACTTTAATGTGGGGTAGTGGTTAATAGGAGAATCCAAACTACAAGTGTGATTTGGGGATATAACTCCTGGTAGTTCCAAATATTTTAAGAAGTTACCTAAACTATTTCTCCTAAATAAGCAAACATACTAACAACATACACATCTACAAAGATGTACAAAAATATTATAAAGTTATTGAGATTTCAAAATGTTAGATTCAATTACCTAGGGACATGATAATGACACTAATACCACATATCCACATAGAACTCTTTACTATACAATATCACACACATTGTTTCATTTTTTCTTCACCAAAACCATGTAAATTAATTAAAACAGTTATGCTTATCCTTTTTTGTACATGAAGAAATTGAGGCATACACAGAAGGACTTGATAGGGGTCATGCAGCTAGTAAGTGACAGGGTCAGACTCAAAATCTGATTGTCCAATGTTCTTTCCATCACGGTTGATTATTCCAACTAACTTGCCAATCAATGTCAAAAATAAAATGGTGTTCACTCAAAAAACCACTTTATATTAGAATATATTGTTCGGTTGTAGAAGGAAAAAGGGGAGTAAGGAAGGATTGAAGACAGGGAGGCAGAGGCATGTGTAATTTGGGGAAGAGAAGACTAGGAGGAATGTGATTGTAATCTTCAAATTTTTGAAAGGAGGCCATGTACAAGGACAAGTACAATTGTTCTGTGTTGTCCCAAATAGATAGGATTAATGGGTGGAAGATACCATCAAACTCCACAAGTTTATAATTCTATCATTTTATAAGGAGTAAGCAGGGACATTTTGACTCATTATAAGAAAATCCTTTCTAACAATTTGAGTTGCTTAACAATTTAACAGACTGCCTCCTGAGAGAGTAAATTTTCCATCACTGGACATTTTAAAAGAGGGATTCACTGACATTTTGTTTTGGATGTGTTATGAAAGGGAATCTTGAATTGCATGAGATGTTAGACTAGCTAATCTCCAATTTTCCTCATTTCTCCTAGATTCTATTATTCTGTGATCATATTGTTAAGCAAGTATTATTTGGTCGACCAGTTATTCAAGGGAGCCAGAAAACCAGTACACTAACTTTTAGGCTTAAAAGCAGTCAGACTGCTTTAAATCAGCCCAAAAGATCAGTTAAAGGGGGAAAAAAGTCTTCTTGGCCTTTGCTCAATGCCCTTTCCAAGTCAAAGCAAATTATTCATAGTTTCCTTTAATGTCTGCTATTTTGTTTATGAGGAATGACTCAAGGGAAGTTTTTCCTTAATTCAAAACAAACAGATTGCTTACATGCTAAATGACTCACTGGGACTTCGATGTTTGTTAGAAATCACATACATGTCAGATGTTATGTCTTTCAATCAATCTCGTATCTTAGCCCAAAATGTAGAAAGAAATCCTGCATGGACAATTGCCACTGATTTTCATTCTCCAAACTCTCTCTCTTGTTTGCAGAACAACACAAAAGCTTCACAAGCTTTTAAATTGTAGGGTCATGCTGCAACATTTAGAATTTTGATAATGGGATAAATATAATTTTAGATCTGAAGTGGCTGTTTTCACCCAACTCAGGTTAATCAATGGTAGGAAATCATCTACCTCAACTCTGCAACTAAAGGAGGTAGGTAAATATTCTGATTTCTTCCCTGGGGCCAAGATTGGTCATTATAATTGAATAAAAAATATACAGTATTTAGCTTTGTTATAGCGTTTATTAGTTTGCATTATTTAGTAGGTACTATGCCTACTGTTTTCCTGATTCTGCTTACTTCAATTATGTGTTATTTCTTATGTCTTCAACCAAGAAACTTCCACTTTAAGAGGAAAGAAAAACTAAAACTCCATAACATACATGTGTAGTCAAGCAAAACAAAATCCCACATTCTCCACTTCCAAAAATGCATGTCTCATTCTGCATCTTGTATCCTTCACTTATCTGTCAGAAAATGGGTGGCATGCTTCATCACCAGTATTCTGATGATAGAAGATGATCAATGTTTACCATAGTTGGTCATTGCATTAATCAATTTTTAAATCTTTCAAAATTGTTTTTTAAAAATCTTTACAATAGTGTCTGTCTTCAATTCTTTGCTATCATGGAAAGGGTTGTTCTAATTTTTTTAAATACATACTAATCCTGTTACTCTGTCTCAGATCTCTTTGGTATATATGCCTAAGAATGTTATTGATGATTCAAAAGGTTTGTACAGGTTAGTGGCTTTGGGGATATAATTCCAAATTATTTTGCATCATCATTGGACCAATCTACAGCTTTACTAGAACTTTATTGGCAGAGCACAAAGGACAACAACTAAAAAACATCTGTGGTCCCTCAAATATTTGTCACTTTCATCTTTTGCCAACTTGATGAGTTTATGGTGAAACTTCAAGGTAATTTATTTGCATTTGCATTTCTCTTAATATTAGTCTTAATATTAGTGATTTGGAGTGTTCTTTCATATGATTGTTGATAGTTTGCATTTCTTCTTTTGTAACCTGCCTGTCCATATTACTCAATCATTTATTCATAGCAAAATCATGCTATTCACATATATTTCTATCAATTCTCTAATATATTCTAAATATTCTCTTTATTGAAAATATTTGCCTCAAATATTAATGAATAAATAAATGAAAAAGCATTTATTATTTGTTAGCTATTGTGCTAATCACTAGGAGCACAAGTACAGAAGTGAGACACTCTTTATACTCCAAGAGCTTACATTCTAATAGTAGGACACAGCACATAGGGAGGGAAGTTTCCGTCTGGTGAGTCCCAGGGATCGTAAGTTAATTTATAGGGTATTCGATTGACATGACTTTTCTAGAAGCAGTAGTAGTATTATTTTGTTTTTCTTGCCTAGAGTAATAGATAATAAGCAAGGGTAGGACATATACTATGTGCAAGGGGTACAAGTGCAGATGCCAAGATGGCACAGGTGAGTAGCTGAAAGATAGAAAGCATGATCTGGATTGGTGGTTGATAGATATAGGTGAATTTTCATTCACTTATTTGCCACTCAAGATGCTTTTTACCCATGACAAGAGTCCTAATGCTGAGTGGAACAATTAGTTCAGGAACTGGGAGACTGATTTCTGGAGTTTTCCTTTCAGTCCAGATGGAAAGAAATGGAGCATCAACAGATCAGGTACCAAGACATCCATTAATTGCTTCTCCTCTGCTTCAAAATGCTCAGTTTTATGTAATAAAAAGTGGTTTCATTTTGGTCAGCAGATGGAATTTTTTTAACATTTCTATTTCTCTGAATCTGTTTATGAGTTTTTATGGCCTATTACAGGTTAGTTTTTACAAAGGTGACATGCAAGTCTGAGCTATATTTAGTTCTTAAAATTCCCATTTAGCAGTTACTCCTAAAGCCAGTACCTTCTACAGTGCCAGGTCACATACCTGGGGGATGTGATGACTTGCCACCAGCCTATTTACTGTTGGGCTCTGAGTTAAGGCCCTCTCTAGCACTAGACTATACTTGGTGGTAGTGGAAGATGAGGTGACAAGTCACCAAAAGACTTCTTTGGGGACATAAATACAGGACCCAATGTCACACATGTAGTACTTTAGAGGTAATGTTTGAACCCAAGTACTCTGAGTTTAGAATTAGGGTTCTTTCTACTCTATCATGTTGCTTTCTCAATGGTAACAATGGGCATCAGTCACTTAGAAAATTCTGAAAGTCTCACTATTAAATCATGGGTACTGAAAACTGCCTCTTTTAGGTACATTCCCTTTTTTGCCTCTTTTCCCTGTTGAATTTAGGCAAACTCTAGATTCCATGACCAGGCCAACACGAGTATCAGGAATTGAAAACTTCCTTTTCATTTTTAGCTGGCAGTAGAGTTTTCTCTCTCACACTAATAGATTTAAGAAGTTTTGATGCAGCTGCACAATTTCAACATTGGAGTATCATTTCTGGCCATGGCATAAAAGGCTTAGCCCCTTCTAATTTCATCACTAGCCTTATCCTTACATCAACCTTCCAAGCAACTTCAAAGAGGGAAGTGTTAATAGTTTTCTTCCAAACATGATAACTTTGTACATTAGGGTTTAAATAAAATTCTGTGACTTTCTTTTGTATATACCTTTTATTTCACTTTTTTAAAAATTAATAAGCATTTATTGGGGCAGCTAGGTGGGGCAGTGAGTAGAGCACTGGCCCTAGAGTCAGGAGGACCTGAGTTCAAATCCGGCCTTAGACACTTGACACATGTACTAGCTGTGTGACCTTGGGCAAGTCACTTAACCCCAATTGCCCTGCCCCCCAAAAAACAAAACAAGAAAACAAAACCAAAAAATAAGCATTTATTTTCTCTCCCTCTAAAACAAACAATCTTTGAAACAAATATGCATAGTCAAAAAAAAACAAATTTCAGCATTGGGTATATCTAAAAACATATAATTCAATTTGAATCTTGATTTTGTCACCTTTCTTTTAGGAGATGAGTGCTACCATTGGTTTTCTGGAATTATGGTCATTCACCGGTTAGATAAGAGTTCTAAAGTTTTTCCAAGTCATTTGTCTTTATAATATACTTGTTTCTGTATAACAGAAACTCACTCATTTTATTCTGTTTCAGTTCATACACATCTGTTCAGGTTTCTCAAAACCTATCCCTTTTCTCATTACATATGGTACAATAATGTTGCATTATATTCATATGTGATAGTTTGTTCAGCCATTCCTTAATTGATGGACACTCCCTGAGGTTCTAGTCCTTTTATACTACAAAAAGGCTGTTCTAAACATTTTTGTGCATGAATCTTTTACCTCTTTCTTTGATCTTTTTGAAGTATTGGACTAGTAGTTACATCTCTGGGCCAAAGGATATTAATAGTTTTGTGATATTTTGGATATAGCTCCAAATAATTTCCAGAATGGCTGGATCAGTTCACAGCTCCTACAGTGTCAAAATTTGATTGTTCGCCAACATTCATCATTTTCCATTTTTGTCAACTTTGAAAATATGATGCATATAAGGTGGAACATCTCAGTTGCTTCAGTTTGCATTTCTTTAATTATTAGTGTTTAGGGGCATTTTTTCTCATGGCTGTTGATAGTTTGTAGTTCTTCCTTTGAAAACTGTCTGTTAATTGGTTGAAATTTATAAGACTAAGAGTCATTTCCTAACAGAAAAATAGTCAAAGGATATGAATAGATTTTTTTAAAGGAAGTAATTCAAGTTCTCAATAATCATACAAAAATGCTCTGAATCACCTATAATTAAAAATGCTAATTAAAGTAACATTGAAATTCTGCCTCACACCTCTTATGCTCACAAAGATGAGTGAAAAAAAAGAAAGAAAGAAACAACAAATATTAGAGAGGCTATGGAAAACCAGGCACACTAATTAACTGTTGTTGGAGCTCTGAGTCCGATCATTCTATAAAGCTATTTGGAACTGTGTCCAAAAGCTTACTGGGCTGAAGCACACTACTACTAGGCCCATACCCACAAAGAATTCAAAGAGGAAAAGTATCTATCTACCTATATACACAAAAATGTTCATAGTATCTCTTTATATGGTAGCCAAAAAATGGAAGCTGAGAGAGTTTCTTGTTGAGGAATGGCTAAATAAATTGTAGTCATAGTTTATAGTTTACTAATATTGAGCCACTTCTGCATTCTTGGTATTGTGACACATGAAATGATGAGAAACTAGAGGAAACTAGAAAGATCTTTATGAACTGACACAGAGCAAAATGAACAATATTAGGAAAATAATTTAGACGATGGCAAAAACATAGAAAAAAGCAACTTTTAAGTATGTTAGAACTCAGATCAACACAATAATAGATCACAAGTTATTATATTAAAAATAGTATAAGAACCTCCATTTTGCCTTTATCTGCCACTTTTTAAAGTTTTTACTTCTTTCAAGTGACCTGATCACCAGAAAGTCATGAAAGAAAATCACTGAACTATCCTCCCAGACCCTGCTTACTTCAGTCTCCTGATGTCCTCCACCAATGAGAAACCAGATGTTTCGATTCTTACAATCCCATTTTTCCACTCCCTTCAATTGTACAATAACTGTAGAAACCAAAGTTCTGGATCCTTGTGCTACCAAGAGCCTGAGACTGTTTTTGTTTCTGTAACCACATGCATTGCTAAATAAGTCGTCTGTTTGGATGTAACTAATTAGTATCTCTATTCCATCATAACAAAGTCTGAAAGCACAAAGATGAAACATGGCAGTCAACTCCTGATAGAGAGGTGATAAATTCAAAATGTAGAAAGAGATATACCTTTTTCAGTCATGAGAAGTAATGTGGGATTTTTTGTGTGTGATTATATGGATTTTTATTGAGGGTTTTAAAATTAAATTTGTTCAATGAAAGGATAGTGTTAGAAACAGATTAATTAAAATACTTATTACTTGAAAAACAAAAATAACAACTTAAAAACCCTGACTGCTATGCCCATTTATTTCCCTTTCTCTCCATCATTTCCCCTGAAGTCATTGATATTACAAAGTAATACTTTTGTAGTTTGATTGGTATGACAATAAATAAATAATATGAATTAAGTACCAATATCATTTTATTATATTGTCTCAACTTACCCATAAGCAATTAATATTTTTTCCCAATTATTCAGGTCTCTCATTTCTGTAAATAATATTTTGTATTTGGATTCATAATGTCTCTGTATGTTGGTAGATAAGATCCTAAGTATTTGAAACATTAATAGTTCTTTTGAATGAAATTTCTCTCTCTTTCTGATGAATTTTGTGGTATTATATTTTAAAAGTTGGTAATTTTGTGGATTTATTTTGTATTCTGAAATATAAAACATGGGTGAAGTTATTATTTCCATTAATTTTAGTTGAATCTTTAGGGGTCTTTAAGTAAAACTTCATATAATCAGCAAAAAGTGATAGTTTTGTCTCTACTTTTCTTATCCTTGTTCTCTCAATTACTTTTTCTTTATTACTTATTAAGCTAGAATATCTATCACCAAGAAATAAATCCATGAATCAGATGGATTTAGAAACAAATTTTGTCAAAAAGAATTTATTTCCATATTATAAAAGATTTTTTTATAAAATTTAAAAGTATAAGATCCAACTAGATTCCTTATATAACAAAAAAATAGGGTTTTGGTGTATAAACCAGGAAGAGCCAAAAATAAAGAATACTATAGACAAATACTTCTAATGAATATCAACAAAAAAAATTTAAATAAAATATTAGCAAAGAGGCTAAAGTAGCATAGCAAAAGGATTATATGTTATGGCTAGTTACATTTTTACCAAGAATGAAAAGTTGCTTCAGTATTAGAAAACAATAAACCCAATTAATAATTAATAATATCAATGATAAATTGAACAACAAAAATCCTATTACATTAATAGTTACAGAAAATGTTTCAACAAACCTTAAGTAGGGGAAAAGCTTTCGACAAAGAACAAAAATTTTCAACAAAGTAGAACATTAATATTTCAAAAAAAAACCAGAAAACATAGGAATAGACTTTTCCTTAATATGGCAAGTGGTATCTATCTAAACTTGAGTCAACATTATATGCAATAAAGAAAAATAAGAATCCTATATGATGAAATCAGAGGTAAAGGAAGGATGTTGAGTACCAACACTATTCTTCGATATGGTGATGGATGTTCTAGCTTTATAAGTAATAAAGAAAAAGCAATTGAGAAAATACACTAAGCCTGAGATCCATTCTTGAATCAGAGCAACACAGTTACAGACCCACTTTTGGTCTTTTACCCCTTGGATAACATTGGATAACCTGTTCTGGGATCAGATTACAGAGCTTCATGCCAACTCTTGGTTACCTGCCTATGTGCTGAAGCTGAGATCTTGAGTGGAGAAACAACCCATTGTGGTTTCCCCTTAGATATGCAGATTACTACTCATCCTAGTACTCCTTCTTTATTGGAGTAGTTGAGAGAGAGAGAGCTAGGCCATGCTGTTCCTACCTTCTTCCTCATCTTTGCCAGTCACCTCCACTCTGTTCTATGGCTCTTTCTACTACATATCTGATCAAGATGAAAAGAAAGGGGAAAAGGTGTCTTTGTATTTCACTTTTAAAAACACGTAATAAAGCTATTTCATGGCTAAAACTTGTCAACACTGGCAGATAGTTATGAACACTGGGCCATGTCCAGTGCTTGATTTAAGAGAGTAGGGGATAGAGGCATAGTAAGATTATTCCCTACTTGGGCAATTAGATCAGAAAATGAACAGCACAAGTTAAATACCAACTGAATTTCATAGCTACAAACATGGTATCTATTCATTGATCCTTCCATGTCTCTTTCTCTACTCCTGTCTTTCTGTGTTTCTGTCTCTCTATATCTCTGTCTGTGTCTCTCTCTGCCTTTGTCTCTCTCCCATTAATATTTGGAGGATGGATCTTTGGCTTGCTTTCTTTTGAGTAGCCTGTTTCAATTTTAGAAGCATGTCTCTTTCTCTGACTAGACTACATTGCTTCATGTGCAAACTCCCTGGAAAATATTTACAGTGCTGGGGAGCAAGGCCACATGTGGCTCTCTAGGTCCTCAAGTATGGCCCTTGGACTGAATCCAAACTTCACAGAATAAATCCCCTTAATAAAAGGATTTATTCAATAAGACTTGGACTCAGTCAAAAGGCTGCACCCAAGGACCTAGAAGGCCTCGATGCTGCAGGTTCCCCACTCCTGTTTTAGAGGTAGCTACATGGCACAGCATATAGAGCATTAGTCCTAGAGTAAGGAAAATCTGAGTTCAAATCCTGCCTCAGACACTTCCTAGCTGTGTGACCCTGGGTAGGTCACTTTCTAACCTAGCTGTCTACTTCTGTTTGTTTTTGACTTGTTTTATATTTGGTCTTTCTGGTGCTCTTTCCAGTTATTTGCTGAAATTTATGTGGAAGAGCTGAACTTCTCTATGAACTTTCACATCACCATATCAGCTGGAAGTAGAAGTAATTATTACATATGGTTTCCTTTCCTCCCTCCTTTTCTTTCCTTCCTTCCTTTCTTCCTTTCTTCTTTCCTTCCTTCCTTCCTTCCTTCCTTCCTTCCTCCCTCCCTCCCTCCTTTTTTTTGCTTTTTAAATTTTCTTTGATTTTTGACATTAATATTTTTCACTCTTCTATCCCTTTTGTTTGTTGGGCTGCTCTAGTTGATGTGTGAATCTTTTACTTCATATTAATTTGAGGGGAAAAAGACATTTTTAAGAACATGTATTTAGTTTAATGATCTTCACCATCTATGAAAATCCTTTTCCTTCATTCTTACTTTAGTTTCCTTCCACTTACCATTTATATGACTTTCATATTTTTCAGTCCTGTTTTTCTTTGATAGCTTTACAAGTTCTGATTATGTTCTAAAAATAAAACAGGGCAAATATTAATGAACTATTTTATGTTTTAGCCAAAATCTAAATTAAATGTTAAAAAATTAGAACAATAAGCCTGTTTTCAATTAAAATATTGGACTTTTATTTCCCAGAAGATTTGTGGTTTTGTTTTATTTTATAATTATATATTACAAGGAAAGTTTTATGACCTATGGTACTCTGGATATTTCGATTCCCTATTAACAGATAGAAGTCCATACAGAAGGCCTCATATCATCAAGAAGGTCCTAGATAAGCTATTAGAATTCCAGGATGGAAGTCTAGCTCTGGGCAGAGTGGTGGGAGGTGAGGCAGCAAGTATAGTAGGGTGATAAGGGCTCTGCCCCAGGGGACAAAAATTAGGAGTTTTCATCTTTTAGCAATGTAAAAACAATTCATTTCCATATCTAGTAAAGAGGAATAGTTAATAAAATAGGAAGCAACAAGATAGTGATCTTCTTCCCTCTGTCACTCCTTATGTCTGCACCTCAGGT
Organism: Trichosurus vulpecula; assembly: GCF_011100635.1. Lineage (NCBI taxonomy): Eukaryota > Metazoa > Chordata > Mammalia > Diprotodontia > Phalangeridae > Trichosurus > Trichosurus vulpecula. Next base: position 174,876,065 of record NC_050573.1, read on the forward strand.
AAGTTGCTGCCTGTCTTGGACTCTCCAAAGTAGAATTATGCTGCTGTGGGGTCCCTCCAACATAGACCCTTCCTATCCTCAAATTTAATAAATTGGTTTGGGACTATATTTTGCACTCCTCTCTCTGGGTAGGAAGAAAAAAAAAGAAGTTACAGTGAGTGGCAGGTCACTATAGGGGAAGCAAAATGAAGAATAAATTGATGGAACAAGAGAACAAGACAAAGAAGTTGGTCACAAGGAAGAAAATAATAGCCTAGCTGCCATAGCCAGGCAGAAATCAAGCTTTGAGTGGGACCATTGATGCTGAGCCACCTAAAATGTGGATCATTTATTTACTCTGCCTAAGTGCTGATTTGGTTCAAGAACCCAGGTAGAAACTTCTTCATCTCGAAGGACTAGAAATATGGTGGAGAGAGACAGGTCTGTATTGCTTTCACCTTTGCTTCTACTGCATAGAAAAAATAATATGAAACAAATTACAAGTTGATTCAGATAGATACTGCAGTGACTGGATAAAGTTCTGGGCTTGGGATGAGAAAGATCTAATTCAGATCCAGCCTCAGATATTTAGACATATGACCCTGGACCACTCGCTTCTCCTCCAGTGGCCTCAGTTTTGTCATCTGTAAAATGGGAATGATAACACCTACTTGCTAAGATTTTTTGACAATAAAATGAGATGATATTTGTAAAGTGCTTTGCAAATTAAAATGATATAAATGTAACATTATATATATGCAGTATATATCTCTGTGTAAGTATATATATATATATATATATATATATATATATATATATATATACATGCTAACTACATTTATGATTACTATTAAACTAGGAGGTATAGTTCTGAAATTAGGATAAAGGAAATCAATATAACGACTTACCCTTCTGAACAAGCTTACCCAGCTTAAACCAAACTTGGGCAATCAGTGTTAGCACAATCAAATGTAAGAATTTAATATAAATTTCAGGGAAAAAGTACTATATCTTAGTCTGGGTTTCTTGCTTATTGAATTCTGATTGGGTGAAAGTTATATTGCTGATTTTGGTTTCCTGAATGCTCATAAATCTAGGGGGCGGGTAAAATAAGAAGGGAAATTGAATGGGCTAGAAAATGTAGAAAGCATATTAGCTGAGAAGATTGGAAGCATTTTTAAAATGATGTTAAATATACAGTTTTATTGTAGTTGTACTAAAATATTCATTCAGCTGAAGAATCCAGTCCTAAGTTTCCATGATGTCAGAATTCTTTCTCCTAAGTGGAATTAATGCAAGAACTGGAACACTATAAACCTCAATCGTTTCCACTTGTGTGTGTGTTTTTTTTCAAAGGGTTTGAGTTGATTCAATTAATTTTACCCCCTACTGAGTCCCATTTTCATCTGAAGCCACATGGCAAAGCTGTAAATGATACGTGCAAATAAGGATTAATCTCTGGGGAAAGACTTCTAAGAGGAAGGGTCTCTCTCTTCCTTTTTGCTATACCCGAGGTGTTGTGGTATAGGTTTCAGTACCTGAAACCTCAGGAAACCAAGGTTACCATGGAATGAAGTATACTCTTAATGTTGAGTGAGTTTCCTAGTTATTTTCGAAAGATATCCAAATCCATCATCATAGAATCTTTAATAGTTTAGGTCCAGAATAATTTCAGAGAAAAATACCTTTTCCCTAAAAAATACAAAGTTTGCTATTCACTCTAAGACTGTTACTGAAAAGAATGCTCCAATCTGATGGGGGATAATGATGGGAGATAAAATACAGTATCTCTCTTCTTCCCCTTAGGATATACCAAAATTCAATTCTAAATAACATAAAAAAGGCTTAAGCATCATTCAAACATTTTTCCCATCACTTTTATGTTATTCACTGAAACTCTACATCATAAAAATAGGATTTTACTGTATTTAACCTAAAATAATGCTTTGCATAAATGAGCACTTTTTCAAAACTGAGTTGTCATATTTTGTTAGCTTTACTTAAAAAGAAAAATCAATAGTGGTTTTTGATAGTTCCTTTGATTATTCTATTCCCCTACTCTAAAATCTTATATGGCTCCCTACTGTCTACAGAATACAGTCCAAATTCCTTAGCATGCAATTTAAATCTCTGCATCCTCTGGACCTAAACTCCCATTCAAATCTCCTTTTAATTTATTTCCTCTTACTGCTCTTTGAACTCCATAGGACCTGGATTACCAGCCTTCTTCATATACTTTTTTACTTTGCTATCTATATTCCTTTGCTCATTGTTTGATCGACTTGGAAGGTCTGTCTCCCCCAAACTCTTAATTGTTCTACTGGTCATGTTATGGTCATTTCAAATGCTTCTCTTCCCCGAAGCCTTTGCTGACCTCTCTCAAGTTATATTCTCCTGCTCTGTGGTCCCATGCTACTGTGCTTGTCCTTGTGCTTAAATTTATTACATCTCCCACAGAACATAGTATCTTACACATAGACATGTCCAATACATGATTATTGAATTTATGTTCATAGGCCTCATTGCATTTTTAATTTTAGGCATTATGACTATTAATGTACCAAACAATCCAGGAACCATAAATTATTTTTGGGTTATGAATTTAATTCTCTGTTGATGTTTCTCTAAGTCCAAAAATTTGTCTAGAAAACAGATTTTCCACTGAGGTCCAGTTTATTCTTCAACTCAGAATGTACTCCATGGAAGACATCAAGCTTTGAAAAGGAAACTTCAAAATATAAATGAAAATCCACTACGGATCAGTTTAGAATTAAATGTAGAGGAATATCTGGAGAACGGATGTCTTCTATGTGTATTTGAGTTGTGGGATGCTATGATGGAGAAAATAATAGAGTAAGAGGCATGGGTACAAATCCCACATTAACCTCCATAATCCTCAGTTTCCTCATCTGTAAAATGAAGATAATAAAATTACTACCTTGTACCTCATGGGATTATGAAATGTCAGTTTATTATTATTTTTCTTTTTTCGGTTATTTATAATTATGAGGAAATACATTGCAAACTTTAAATCACTACATAAATGTATTTTCTTTAGCTTATAAATCAGAACAGACTTGCTTTGTAAAATGAAAAAGAAAACCATGCCTAAGGTACAATTTATTACATTGGTCTATTTTTAAATAGCACAGTGGCAGATCTTATGTGTATGTTGATTATGCAGCACACCTTCTTTACTCCCTGGTTCAATGTGGTAGTTTTGAAGTAATCACAATTCAATTCTTGTTCTAAGCCCCCCATTCAGTACATCCTTGCTATCTTGCTAGACCATGCCAGAAACACATGAACCCAGTGCCAAAATAATTTAATTAAGATGTGAAACAATGTAACAAAGAAGGGGATAGAGTAATAAGACATTCTCCAAACCCATATGCAAAAAGGTACAATCACCTGTATCTCCAAGGAAGTTATAATTTGATTCTTCTTTAATTCCTCTGAGTTTCTAGTCTAGCTGTAGATGGTGGTGGTGGGAGACACAAAGTCTTTCTTCAGATCTCACAGGCCCAAAAGCAAATAACTGGGGTGCAGTGTTGTCTGCCTCTTAGAGGTTATTTTCTAGGAATCTCTCCCAGCAACTTGAAAAATTGCTGAAATATGTCAACTCAATCATGGAGGATAGTCGTCCTTATGAATAAGGACTTCATGACCATACTATTCTATATGATAATCTATTTTTTTCTTACCACAATTCCACAGGTTGTTTCCCACTATCTATTTGTTTCACTTTATAGAAACTATATTTTTTTAGATCTGTGGTTGTATATTACATTTTCTACAAATTGAGATTTTTATTGAATTATTCAATCAGTCAACGACCCTTTATTACGTATCTTCTAGAGGCAGGAACTATGCTAGGTGTTGGATGTATAGAAAATGAATGGAACTATCCCTACTTTCAAGTAACTTAAAGTTTAATGGATATTGCCATCCTAAAGGCTCATTCATGCAAGCATAGTCCAGATAATATGTCTAAGTGATTGAGGACCTCTCAGCCCCAGACTTTTTGGGGGAATGAAATTCTAAGAATTGTATGGGATTCTGAGGCAGGAACATTTGGTTTCCAATCCCAGATTGCATACTTACTGGTTGTGCTACCCACAAAAGTTGCTTAACTTCTTTTTGCCTCAGTTTCCCCATCTGTATAAGTAGGGGTTGTCACTGGATGGCCTTTGTGGTCTATTTTAGTTTTCAATCTATGATCCTCTGATCCTTAGAAATCAGAACTTTTAATTTATTCTTGTCTAAAAGCATTTAGGATAATGATTCAGGCTTCCCACCTTCACTCTCCTTATTGTGTCCTTTTCTACTGAACTGGAGAGTTCACCACTTAGCTTCTATTCAGTCACCAAGGCATCTATTCTATGTTCAGTTTAGCATTTTTGTACACTTTGACAGACAATTAATTACATGAAATTTATTAGATCCACGCAGTTGACCTGAATAATCAAAGAATGTTAGAGCCAGAAGGAACTTCAGGGGTCAATTGGTCCAACCCCTTCACCCCTCAATTATCTAGATGAAAAAATTGAGCCCAAGAGTAGTTAATGGCAAAGCAAATGCTGGAGTTCTGGCTTCTGGCTTCTAGTATACTGATACTTTCATTGCACCACACATTAGTGTAAAGGAAATTGACTGATAGTGTTTAAGAATATAAGTCGTCTTCAGTTGCTTTGGACTCACCACTTTTATGAACAGTTAGGGCTAAAGGATGTGCCTGGTTTGCTGGCATACCTTACCACAAGCTACTTTCCATGGGGGAAGGTGAGGACCAGTAGGAATGCACGTCACAAAATGTGCTAGCATACCAGGCGCACTGTCTAGACACATGATCAGTGGTTGGAGGGCACAGTTAAAATGCATGCAAAGAAGAAGTGAGGCTATATTAAAGATGCTATAAATTAAATGAGAAGGCAGATAATTTCCTTTAGATCTAGTTTTACCAAAGAAGAAAGTTAAGATACTTCCTGGGTTATGAAATGCCTTAGGATGTAAGTGGAAAAAAGCTGTCCAGGTTCATTCATTACCGGATAAATAACAGAAATACCCATTTTCCTCCCTCTTCATGCTGTATAAGTGTAAGTATTGCTTTGTGCCACTTGCTGACAGCTCAGGTCCATCCAGGACTGGCAGGTAGGTCAGGAAGCTGTACTGGTTTGGAACCGTTATTTTGTGACCAAACATTTTGCTTTCTCACCAGATTTCTCACCATTTGATATGGGCAGTCAATCTGAACATAGACTGTCCATCCGATTGTGGGAAATGCATTACAGCCTAGAAATGTGATTTTGAAAACCTTATAAGAAAGTGAGCATATGTCCCCAGGTAAATATGAGGAAAGCAAATACAAGAGAATTTTGATTTATAAAATAGAAATGTTTCTGGAAATTGTGCATCAACTGAATGTTGAAAATAAAATCCTACTTTAAATGTGCATAGGGACCTATTAAAAAAATCTCTGAGCTGAATGTTTCCTAAAGTGAAGATTCTTTTTCAAAAGGGCACTAATCCAGACTTAATTTATTAATTTTGAAAGATAGACATTCAAATATGTTCATACTTTAAAAATGAATTTGTCTTCCTCCCCCCTTCCTTCCTCCCTCCCTTCTTTTCTTCCCTTCTTCCTTCCTCCCTCCCTCCTTCCTCTCTTCCTCCCTCCCTCCCTCCCTCCTCTCTTCCTCCCTCCCTCCCTCCCTTCCTTCCTTCCCTCCCTCCCTCCTTCCTCCCTTCTGCCCTCCCTCCCTCCCTTCCTTCCTTCCCTCCTTCCTTCCTCCCTTCTGCCCTCCCTCCCTCCCTTCCTTCCCTCCCTTCCTTCTTCCCTTCTGCCCTTCCTCCCTCCCTTCGTTTCCTCCCTCCTTCCTTCCTCCCTCCCTTCCTCCCTGCCTCCCTTCCTTCCTCCCTCCCTTCCTCCCTGCCTCCCTTCCTTCCTCCCTCCCTTCCTCCTTCCCTTCCTCCCTCCCTCCCTCCCTTCCTCTCTTCCTCCCTTCCTCCCTCACTCCCTCCCTTCCTCTCTTCCTCCCTTCCTCCCTCCCTCCTCCCTTCCTTCCTCCCTTCTGCCCTCCCTTCCTCCCTCCCTCCCTCTTTTCTTCCTTCCTTCCTCCCTTCCTTCCTTCTTTCCTTTCTTCCTTCCTTCCTCCCTCCCACCCTCCTTCCTTCCTCCCTTCTGCCCTCCATCCCTTCCTTCCTTTCTTCCTCCCTTCCTTCTTTCCTTTCTGCATTCCTCCCTCCCTCCTTCCCTTCCTTCCATCCCTTCTTTCTTCTTTCCTTCCATCCTTCCTTCCTTCCCTTTCCTTTGTACAGGACAGTCAATACTTTCCCTTCTCTTTGTTTTCTGGATTCAAGAATAAACATAAATCCTACCATCTGCAAGAGGCCCTTCGCAGTCACTCCCTGTTTCTTCTTCTGTCTAGTCCCCTTCCTCTGTGATGACCTTCCGTTTAAAGTGTATATAGCTTGTATATACATAGTTGTTTGCATGTTTTATCCCATTAGAATATGAAATTTTTGAGGCCAGGGGCTGTGTTTTTTTGTTTTCTTTTTATACTCAACACAGCCCAATTCCTGGTATACAGTTGGCACTTAACATGTTCTTGTTACCTGACTTATCGATTGTTGTCTCTTCTATTAGAATATGAGCTTTTGAAGTTAGGAGACTATCTTGCTTTTTCCTGTTTTCATTCCCAGTACTCAGTATAGTGCTTTGAGTGCTTAATAAATGCTTATGCATACATTAATTTATTCATCATACTGCTAAGTATTTTGCTAAGCACTGGGGGCAAAGAAAAAAGTAAAACAAGGAGCTTACAGTATATTTGGAAAGACAATATATACATATTTCATGGAGGAGATAACTTCTCATTTTAACCCTTGCACAGTAATGCAAAAGTTGAACTAGGATGAATCTTTGTTTCATAAGCGACAGAAAGCTTCCGTAGCTAACTGTGGCTGCTGTAAATTTATAAATTCATCCAATTCACTAGCCACTGAAATCTACAATTTCCTTATTAATGATCCCATGCAAAGTGGGAAAATCAAATTGACTGGTACAGTTGACAATTCCATTTTCCATAGTCATTATTCACTCAATTTAGAGGCCTATAGCTACTTTACATTTTTCTTCCATTAGAGGCCCTTGAGCTGCTTAGTGTTAATCCAAATTATTTCCAAATATTGGTCTGAAATCTGATGAAATTAAATGTTCTTAATTAAGAAAAAAAAAAAGGTCAGGATTACTTTGCCTGGTTCTATCTTCTAGAAAAATCTTTCTTTCTAACTTCCTGGTCTCATATATAATCAATCACATGACATGTCCTGAAAGGAATAGTGAACGTTGTTGCTGTTATTCATTCTTTGTTTTCAAAGAGGACCAGTACCATCACTGGGTAATGTCTTGACTGGTCTGTGAACGGGATTTAAGTGAGGCAGATTAGCATGGTCAGCTTCACTCTCTCTTCCAGGATTGAAGTTCAGTGGCAAAACAAAAATCAAGATGATTGGTGATGGCCCAGAATGCAATACAAACCTTGTATCTTTGATGTCTGACCAAATGCTAAGTGCCCGCAGCACTGGGATTAATTGTTCTCATTGGGATAAATTGTTTTCATCTGACCATTGCACTGGAGGAAAAATCTTCACATGCTTGGGGTAGACATACCCATACCCCACCTACAGGTTTGTGTCCTGTTGGTTACCTTCAACTTGGTTTAGCCTATCTGCTGAAACAGTTTTACCAGGGTGTGGAGGGCATATGGGGTGTCCAAGGAGAACTAGCAATTGTGGTGTGAAGGCTTGCCAAGGCCTTTATAGGGCTGCTCATCCATCTTTGGTATCCACCTGTCACCCAACTCTCACCTGTGGCTCCAAGAAGCTATAGCACACAGTGCAGTGGCACAGTAAATAGAGAAGCCAAGAAGACCTCAATTCAAGTCCTGACTCTGACATGTGCTGGTCAAGTCACTCCGCACAAGTCACTTAACTTCTCAGTGCTCTAGGTAGCTCTTTAAGAGTAAAGTTGCAGAAAGTGTGCTTACGTATTTTGGTAAAATGAATTTGCCTACCTCAGAGTTCCTCAAACTAATGAAATCATAGATCCAGTTGCTATCCATGACATTTTTTCACACAGAATCAAATTTTTGATTTGGAAAATAAAAAATTAATTTAAATTTCATTTAGCATCAAATTTTGTACCTCTTACTTTATCTCTCCTAAACTTCCTTTTTGTTTGTTTGCTTTACATATTTTCATTTAATTCAGTTTGAATAATTTCTCCCAGTGTTACGTCTGTCTAAGCCTGTGGATGATGAAATGAAATTTAGAAAAATCCATTTCATGTTGTTGCTATGCCTACGGATATCTCTCCCCTTATTCAACTTAGATTTAATGAGTAGGCAAAATTTAAATTCCAGACTAGTCAACTATGGAAAGGTCAGTCTGAAGACACTCTTCCAACTTTCCCGCCAGCTTTTCAAATAAATTGAACCTGAAGGTGGAGAAGAAGATAGCTGGACAGAAGGTATTATTGATTAGTCACATCTTTGGAAATGCTTTTGCTAAAGATCCTGAGGGCAAAGGAATGAATGCCACTGTAGTCATTGGAGTTGGCATAGTAATGAATGATCACCTATAAGAAACTGTCTTCAGAAAAGAAACTTACAAAGTGTACATCAAAGATTACATGGGATTCATCAAAATTAGGCTTAAAGAAATGAAGCCAGGTAGAATAAAGTGTTTTATGATGGGAGCTGCAGAATAATTCAAATATATCCTTGCTAATTAAAAAAATAAAACAACTGGGGCAGCTAGGTGGCACAGTGAGTAGAGCACTAGCCCTGGAGTCAGGAGGACCTGGGTTCAAATCCAGCATCAGACACTTGACACATGTACTAGCTGTGTGACCTTGGGTAAGTCACTTAACCCCAATTGCCCTGCCCACCCCCCCCAAATACAACAACTATCAGGTTATTGTTTTTTTTTTAATGTAAAAATATGAATTCAAATTTTGTAGTACCTGTAGTAGCCTTTTGTGAGGATAATGTTAGAAAGTAACATTGGATCAGGCAATGATCGTCCAGGTTTGTTTGTTTATTTAGCTAACATTTATAAAGTTATTTCAGTTTTACAAAGTGTTTTACAAATATTGTCTCATTTGATCCCCACAGCCACCTTTGGAAGTAGTTGCTCTTATTAGCCTTATTTTATAGATGAAGAAACTGAGGCAGACTGAGGCTAAGTGACTTGCCAAGGTAACATAGTCAGGAAAATGTCAGAGGCTGGGTTAGATCTATATAATGGAGGCAGTGAGGTGGCACAGTGGATAGACTACTGGCCCTGGAGTCAGGAAGGCCTGAGTTTAAATCCAGCCTCAAATACTTCCTATGTTACCATGCATACGTGTGTGTGTGTGTGTGTGTGTGTGTGTGTGTGTATTCAATGCTTCTACTCCAAATAAAAAAAAAAATGAAAAAGCCACAAATTATATCAGTCCAACCTTGCCCAAGTCCTACACATGACAAAAAGCAGTTTCTAATTACAATGACAGATAATCTAAGTAATCAGCCAAATCTCTTAATTTCCAAACCATTTCTAACCCATATTTAAAGAAAATCATTAATGGAAGCATAATATCTCACAGAAGGTGACTATAGCCATGATGTCATTTGAATTAAGAACTTGTAATTGTTTTCCTTTTAAATTAGCAAGGATATGTAGCTTCTGTCATAAAAGATTTTACTCTGACTTCTGTTCCTTAAGCCTACCATGGATGGATTCATGTAATCTTTGATATAATTTTTGTAAGTTCTTTTTTTTTCCTGAAGCTAGATTTTTAATATGATGATCATTTCAGTGTCAACTCCAGGGATTACAGTGGCATCTGTGCTTTTACCCTTTGGATCTTCAGCAGAGGCATTTCAACTGATGAGTGAATAATCAATAGTACCTTCTGCCCAATTAATTCTTTTCCCTCTACCTCCAAGTACAATCAATTTGAAATCATCTGGATCTTACAGATCCCAATTTTCCCACATCCACTCTAGTGTTTGTCTTTTCCCTTTTGTGTCATGTTAGCCCATATGATAGGTATGAGGTGATACCTTATAATTATTAGGAATTTTTTATATGAGTATTGATAACTTGATTTCCTCTTCTGAGGAAACCCTATTCATGTCGTTTGATCATTTATCAATTGAGGAATGGCTCTTATTTTTATAAAATTGGCTCAGTTCTCTACATATTTGAGAAATAAGGCCTTTATCAGAGAAACTTGTTGGAACCTCCTCCCCCTGCCCCAGTTTTCTATTTTCCTTATAATTTTGGCTGGATTGGGTTTTGTTTGTGCAAAAAACTTATTAATTTTATGTAATAAAAAATCCATTTTACTTCCAATTATTCACTGTATCACTTGTCTCATCATAAACTCTTACCTTATCCATAGATTTTGCAAGGAATTTTTTTTCAGTCCCCTAAATTTGCTCATGATATCACCCTTTATGTATAAATCATGTACACCTTTTGATCATATCTTAGTATATGGTGTGAGATATTGGTTTATGCCCAGTTTCTACAAGACTGCTTTCTAGCAGTTTTTGTTGAATAGTGAGTTCTAGCCTCTAGAACTTTGTTCTTTGGGTTTATGAAACATTAGATTACTGTGATCATTTACTTCTCTGTGTTGTGTTGCTGAGTGGCACAGTGGATAGAGTGCCAGGTTTGGAATCAGGAAGACTCCTCTTCCCGAGTTCAAATCCAGTCTCAGACACTTACTAGCTATGTAAACCTGGGCAAGTCATTTAACCCTGCTTGCCTCAGTTTCTTTATCTGTAAAGTGAACTGGAGAAGGAAATGAGAAACCACTCCATTATCTTCTCCAGGAAAACTCTAAATGGGGTCACAAATGGGATGATCAACATAACTGAAAAACTATTGAACAATTGAAATTTGCATACCTAATCTATTCCACTGATTCACCATTCTATTTCTTATCTAATGACAGACTATTTTGATTGCCACTTAGTAATATAGTTGAAATCTGGTACTGCTAGGCCACCTTACTTCACATTTTTTTTTCATTGATTCACTTGATATTCTTGACCTTTTATACTTCCAGAATAATTTTATTATTATTTTTTATAACTCTATAAAGTAACTCTTTGGTAGTTTGACTGGTATGGCACCAATAAGTAAATTAATTTAAATAGAATTGTCTTTTTTATTATATTGTATCAAGCTACCCACAGGCAATTAATATTTCTCCAATTATTTAGCTCTGTATTTGTATAAAAAGTGCTTTGTAATTGTATGCACATAGCTCCTATGTGTGCCATGGCACACATTGTATGCAGTAATTTTAAATGGAATTTCTCTTTCCATCTCTTCTTGCTTAGTTTTACTGGTGACATATAGAAATGCTAGTGATTCATGTGGATTTATTTTATGAACGCAAACTTGCTAATATTGTTGTTTCAACTAGTTGTTTTTTGGTTGATTCTCCAGGGTTCTTTAAGCACAGCAGCCTTATTGCCTATTCTTATTCCTTCAATTTATTTTTTGTCTTATTGCTATAGCTAACATTTCTCCTACAATATTGAACAATACTTTTGATAATGGAAATTCTTGTTTCACCCTTGATCTAATTGGAAAGGCTTCTAGTTTATCCTCATTACAGATAATGTTTGCTCTTCATCTCAGACATTACTTATTTAGTAAAAGTTCCATTTATTCCTGTTTTTTAGTGTTCCTATGCTGTTTAGTGTCATTATCTTTAATGAAATTATTAATTATTTATATGATTTGTTCATTGACCCACTTTTCTTTAGGATTAGGTTATTTCATTCTCAATTTTTAATTTATATTGCCATGGCCCTTTATTCAGTGTAATTTTTATTGTATTATGATCTGAGAAGGCTGCACTTAATATTTCTACTTTTCTGTATTTATTTGTGAGGTTTTTACATCCTAATACATGATCTTTTTTTGAAGTTGCTATGTATAGCTGAGAAAAAAGCATAATCCATTCATTTTTCTCCAGAGGTCTATCATACTTAAATATTCTAAAATTCTATACACCTCCTTAATATCTATTTATTTTATGGTTAGATTTATCTAGCTCTGAGAGGAGAAAGTTGAAGTCCCCCATTAGTATAATTTTACTATTTACCATTTCCCCTTGTAATTCACTGAACTTTTCCTTTAAGAATTTAGATGCTATATCATTTGGTGCACATATTTTTAGTATTGATATTACTTCATTGTCTGTGGTGCCTGTTTAGCAAGATGTAGTTTCCTTGCATATTTCTTTTAATTAAGGTTTGTTTGTTTTGATTTTGCTTTGTCTGAGATCAAGATTGCTATCCCAACTTTTTAATTTTTAAATTTTTATGTCAGGTGACACATAATGTATTCTGCTCCAGCCTTTCATTTTAACTGTTTGTGTGTTTCTATTTCAAGTGAGTGTCTCGTAAACAACACATTGTTGGATTCTGGTTTCTAATTCATTCTGCTATCAGCTTCTGCCTTATGGGTGAGTACATCCCATTTACATTCACAGTTATGATTACTGTGTATTTTGTTCTATCCTATTTTTCTTCTCTTTGTCCTTTCCTCTCCCTTATTTTTTTTTGCTCTGCTCTTTCTCAAAAGTCTGTTTTTCTTCTAGTGACTATCTTCTTTAGTTTGCCTTCCTTCTTATCATCACCCACTTTCTTTTATCCCCTTCCCCTACTACTTCCCTGTTTGGTAAGATGGATTTCTGAACCCAAACTGACTCTGTGTGTGTGTGTGTGTGTGTGTGTGTGTGTGTGTGTGTGTGCGTGTATTCTTCCCTCTTGGAGCAAGTTCAGATGAAATGAGGTTCAAGCATTTTTCTATCCACTATAAAAACTCTTTCTTGAATGCCTCTTTCATATGAAACAACTTTTCCCACTCTTCTTCTCCCTTTCCTCTTCTCTCAGTGCAGCCCTGTTTCTCACCTCTTCACCCATGCCCTCTGTCTATGGAGACTCATTCTAAATGCCCTCATAATAATAAAATTCTTAAGAGTTACATACATTGTCTTCCCAAATATGAATATAAACTCTTTAACCTTACTAAATTCCTCATAATTTCTTTCATGTTTACCTTATTATGCTTCTCTTAAGTCTTGTGTTTGAATGGCAAATTTTCTATTCAATTTTTGATTTTCATCAGGAATGCTTAAAGCATCAGTAATGTTCATTAAATGTATTTTTCCCCTCTGCAAGTCTTTACTTGGTTTTCCTGAGCAGGTTATTCTTGGTTGTAATCCTAGTTTCTTTGCCTCTCAAAATATCATATTCTAAGCTATTTGCTCCTTTAACATGGTGGTTGCTAAATCTTGTGTGATCCTGTTTCCTTCTGGTTGCTTTTATTATTTTCTCAATCTATTATTTGAGTATAATATTCCTGGAAGTTTTCATTTTGGGATCTCTTTCAGGAGGTGATTGGTGTATTCTTTCAATTTTCTAGGATATCAGGGCAGTTTTTCTTCATAATTTCTTTTTTCTTTCCTTTTTTGATCATGGCTTTCAGGTAGCCAACTAATTCTTAAGTGTTTCTTGATCTATTTTATAAATCATTTGTTTTTCTGATGAGATATTTCATGGCTTTTTTCTATTTTTTATTCTTTTGACCTTTTATTGTTTATGTTTCATTGAGCCATTGGTTCCATAATTTTTAAGGAGTTATTTTCTTTAGCGAGCTTTTGTGCTTCTTTTTCCATTTGGCCAATTCTGTTTTTTAAAGGAGTTATTTTCTTCAACACTTTTTAGGCCTCCTTTACCAAGCAGTTAGTTCTCTTTTCATAATTTTCTTTCATTGCTCCATTTCTTTTCTCATTTTTTCTTCTATAGTTCTTATTTGATTCTTAAATTTGTTTTTCTCTTTTTATCTCTTTCTTTAACTTTTCTAGGAATTCTTTAGGTTTCTTTTTTCTTCTCTTATTTCTATCACTAGATTTTTTTTAGTACAATCTTGAATAAATGGTAACAATAGGCATTCTTGCTTTACCCCTGATCTTATTGGAAAGGCTTCTAGCTTATCACCATTGTAGATAATTCTTGCTGATGGTTTTAGATTTTTACTGGGTACATGTCCAATCTACATTTTTCTCCAAGACTTTGCTTTTTGATGATTTCGTGTTGTTGTCTACTTTTGGGCTTGTGTTTTGAGTTTCCCTGTTTATGGTCATGTTTTTTTTGTTGTTGTTGTTGTTGTTCTTTGCTCATTTTCCCTGCCTTTTTCTTGACTTTGAAATTTACATTAGAGTTGAATTTTACCTCCCTGAGGGCAGGAAGTCACTGTTTCACAATTCAGATTTTTTCACCCTGCTGTTATCACAGCTACCTCTAAAGATCTGTAAGTTTTCAGTGATTCCACAGTGGTGGATTTAAGATGAGTTGTGCTCAGTGTTCCTTTCCCACATTAGGCACCTACTCCCTTGTGAACACAAGTGCTCCTTTCTGCCCTGGAACTGCAACCAGAAACTGAGTCATGGCTGATGGAGTTGCCAAACACCAACTGGCCCTATCTCTAGTACTTACACAGAAGTCCAATTCCCTTATCTTTCCTGGGGATTGAGAGGTCTCCAAACTGCTGTTACTGCTTCTAATGCTGCTGCTATCACAGCTGCTGCCTCCACAGCCAACAGCTGGGGTTGCTGCTGCCTGTGCCCCCAGTCAGACCCCACTACAGTGCCACAGACCTCTCCTTCTGACCTCCTAAGGTGTTTCAGGCTGGAAATGTTTCTCACCATGACCTTTTGTTGGTTATGTCTCTCTGGGATTTGATTTGATGTGCTCTTTTAGAGTTTTTTGAAGGAAAATGTTGGGAGAATTTGGCTAGAATGGTCTTTATATTCTGCCATCTTGACTCTGCTTCCTTGAAGTTTTTTTTTTTTTTTAAGAGGGCACAATTGATGCTTCTGGAATTGTGGTTAGGGGTAGGAGTGGAGGCAAATAGAAAACAATCTTCCAGGTACTCTTCTAGTCGTTGGGGCCAGAATTTTATTTTTTACTGTGATGCTCTATTTGGACTTGTGGAGTTATTCTTTCCTTCTAAATTCATCTCTTGGTCTTCTCACAGCCCCTAGTATGCTTTCATTGTGTTTGACATTTGTTTCTTTACTCATATTTCTGGTCTCAGTTTCCTCACTGGGGATTGTGCTTGGGTAGACTTTGCCCTTTGCTTTCTGTTATAGTTTTGAATGGTATAGACAGGCTTTGCTGGACTCTGATGCGGTGACAAAGGCTAAGCCCTACTTTCTGCTGGAATTCCTTGGTTTGTATTCAGTTTCCTGGTGGCTTTACTAAGGTTTTGGCTTTGGCTCCTCCTCTGTCTCCTTTTTCTTATACAGTCTCAACCCTAGATTTGGCTCCATACCTTATTGCGAGCCTACAGACTCTAAAAAGACAATGTTCGTAATGTCAGTATCAAGCATCTGCAAGACCCTGGGGACTTTGCTTCCTAGATCCTGTCTTGACTTTTGACACATCTCCTGATGTGGCTTGTGTATGCACTGTGGATGCTGGACTGCCTTGGTCTGGCCATATCAGCCTTGTCTCAGCCCTATGCATTGGTAACTAAGGTGGAACTTTCTTACTGTTTTAGAATGATAAATTAGTTAAGTCTCTTTGATTGGGTCTTACTAGGTGCTAAACCCCAGGCCCACACCCTTTTACTACTAGGTACAAAGCCCCAGGCCTAAGCCCCTAATTACTAGGTGCTAAGGCTATGTGGGCATGAAACCCTCAGGGTCCTAAGGGGAGTTGCTAAGACCAGAGCCAATAGTAGGCACCTTAGTTCTGGTCCCTCAGATGATGTTTGATGATGTCCAAAACTGTACAAAAAAAGAGAACAGAGCTATTTGTTGGGGCTCTCACTCTTGGAAGAGTATTGATGTGGAGACTCTGGGCAGCTGCAGTTAAGATCCCTCCAGCTTGTGAACCCAGATTCCGATGCCTCCTTGGTAACTATGAATTGTATTTAGTCTGTTTATAATGTACGTTTGTAATTTGTTTGTATTTGCTCTGAAGTTCAGGGTGCTGGCTTTTTCCCCTGAACTAAGAGAATGATATTTGTATGTTGGATTGAAATATGATTGTTAACTCCTTAACGTTGCTTTCCATTAGTAAAGCAGATCAAAAGAGTCTGTGCTGGCAGCGTTCTTGTTGTTGGGCTTGTGTTGGTCTTTCACCCCCACAGCAGCTGCTAGCTGAATTGTTGCAACATCCTGTCTATTGTAATGGCTGAAGCATGAGCTGCCTGAACCCTTTAATAAATACTGATCTTAAGTCTCCTGCTATTTATCTAAGCTATTTTGAATACTTTTCCTTCTGCCACCCTGGCTTGTCTTGATTCAAAGCTTCCATGGATTCTGGCAGGTTTGGGGGGCAGTCCTAGACTGAATGGAGATATTTAAAGCTGTTTTTCCTTAATTTTCTTTATCAGTATTCTTTCTGGTGCATTTTTAAAGTTTTTCTTTGGGGATCTGTGTTGCTCTAATTCCTAAGACTTCCATCTTCCTAGGCTTCATACCTGAATCTTTTCTAAATAAAACATCACCATTTTCTTCAACCAATAGTCAGATGACATGGGCATTGATCAAAAAGAACTTTGTTCAAGGAAAAACTATTCTGTATCTTGTATTTGTATTAAATTTATAACTTGGGCCCCTGTCCTGAAATTTCCATTAGAACAAAGCATGTGTTGATCATCAATAATTAACGTTTATGTGTGCTCACCAGGAATGTGTTTACATATGAAAAAAACTTTAAAATCCATACAGAAAGTGATATTTAAGTAAAATATGGATCTAAATGCAAGGTTTCCCCACTACAATTTATTTTAAATTCTTTATAAATCTTGTTTTATATTTTTAAAGAGGGTTGACTGTGTATTGTTTAACTTGTTTTGTTCTTCTCCCTCCAGCAAGAAAGAATCAATGACAACCAAAATAAAAGTTTTTATGATCTTGCTGTATCAAGCTACTAAACCATGAGCTAAATGAAGAGGCGTGGTGGTTTTAATGAAGAAAAATAAAACAGTTTAAGTGTTGCCAGGTGGAAAATAAAAGAATGCCTTTATAAGGAATGTACAAAAGAGGATGTGGCACATGGATGTTCAGGAAGACAATTTCCATTGTTGGGAATTTTTGGACATTACCTTTGATGTATAGGCCAGTTTTGTCATGGAAATGAAAAAAAAAGTAATGGGGAAAGAAAGAAAGGAAGAAAAAAGAAAGAAGAAAAGAAAGAAGGGAAAGGAAGGAATGAAGAAAGAAGGAAAGGAAAAGAAAGAAAAAGGTGGAAGAAAGGAAAAATAGTTACTTGTTTTAAATAAAAATGTGAGCCAGTGAGGAAGACCTGGAGGGGCATTGTAAAATATGTGTTGTAAGAATGGCTCTAAAGACAGCTTTCTTTTAATTCAGATTTGATGTTGGGACAAAATGAGGGGCTAGTAAGTCATTGAGCCTTCCACAAAGGAGGAAGTGGATTTTGACTTGACCCAGCAAGAACGTACAATAAAGATATCGTGGAACTCAGCTTCTCTAGATGAGGAAGTTCTTGTTTCCATCTGGAGACTGCATCTGATCAGTACATCATCAGAGTATTGTGACTTTTGTGGTCTCAGGCACCCTCCAATTCTCAGAGGCACCAACTATATACAATGTCAGGGGAACTGGGTCCAATCAGGTTGCATGGGAAAAAGAAGTAGGGAAGTTGGAGAAGGTGCATCAGCAAAGTGTTGGTCCTATCACAATGGGTGGGCAGCTAAGTCATGCAATGGATAAAGCACCAGCCTGGAGTCAGAATGATCTGAGTTCAAATCCAGTCTTAGATGCTTACTAGCTGTGTGACCCTAGGCAAGTCACTTAAGCCCTATTTCCTCAGTTCCTCATCTGTAAAATAGGGACACCCTGGAGAAGGAAATGGCAAATCACTTCAGTATCTTTGCCAAGACAACCCCATGGAAAAAAGTCCATGGGGTCACATAGAGTTGGATGCAAATGGATAAAAACAGCAATCGCAATGGGTATTAACAAACAAATAGAAACAAACAAACAACACCACTCATGTGCTGTCACCAAGTTAAGACCTAGGATTCTTTAGAATTCCAAGATAAATTCTTTATATCCTTTGAGTCAAAGGCCCGTTCATTTTAGTCAGAGGAACTTCATCCTCTTCCAAGTCAGTCACTTATTAAATGCCTACTATGTGCCAGGTACCTTGCTAAATGCTAGGGATACGAAAAGAGAAAAAGGTCAGTCCCTGCCCTCAAGGAGCTCACAATCTGATGGAAAGAAGGACAACCTTGGATTCCATTCCTAAGGACAATTTGACCATCCATCACTTTAGAGGCCTATTAATGTGTTTAAAATATTCCAAACTATGACAATGGAAGGAGGGGCCCCATCAGTAAGTTCCTATAACTCCATCAGAAATAGTTTATAATGAATGAATAACACCAGCTGGTCTCAGACATTGATCAAATTTACCCTCATTAATTACATAATTTTGATAATCCAATTGATTTTTTTTTGAGAAAAACAAGATGGATACGTTTGTTTGCTTTTTCTTCAGAGCTCAAGCCACTTAACTGTCTTAACTTTAATACTTAAAGTTAATACTTAACTTTAATACTAAAAGTAAGGATGTTTAACCCTTTCCTAAGAAGACAATGCCACAAAATACATTTACCTAGGAGTAGCTAGGAGGCACAGTGTATAGAGTTCCAGGTCTAGATTCAGGAATACCCATCTATCTGAGTTCAAATCTAGCTTCAAATATTTATCTGTGTGACCTTGGGTAAGTCACTTAACTATTTGCTTTAGTTCCTTATATGTAAAATGAGCTGGAGAAGGAAATGGCAAACCACTCCAGTATTTTTACCTAGAAAACCCCAAATGAGGCCACAAAATCTGTAATGACTCCACAATAACAACAATATGTTTATGTAGTAGAAATTATGTGCAAATTTCTCATTATATAATTTTGCTTGTAAAGCATTTTATGTTTAACAAAGCCACAGATCCCTGTCAACTAGGGAAGTGGATGTACTATTATTCCCATTTTATAGGAGATAAAGCTAAAGATCAGAGAAGCCAAATATGTTGTGGTGAGTACACAGGTAATATCAAAATCAATGATGGGAGAAAGAGATGTGGTGCAGTGACCAGAAGGAGGAGGAGATTCTTGAGTTCTGGAACAAATCATGAAGCTAGAGTAGAGACATAGTGTGTGTGTGTGTGTGTGTGTGTGTGTGTGTGTGTGTGTGTGTGTGTGTGTGTTTAGGTAAGGGGAGTTGCAGATTTCATCTATCTAGACTCCTTTCCTCTCCTCTCTTCTCCATCTTCCCCTCTCTCCTCTTCCCTTCTGTCCTCTTTGTCTCCTTTGTTCTCCCATCCTCTTTTTCCCTGTGTGTCTCTGTCTGCCTCTCTGTTGGTCTTCTGTCTCTCTCCACCTCTCTGTCTCAATTTCTGTCATTCTGTCTCTGTTTATCTCTCTGCCCATCTGATATCTTTCTGTCTCTGTCTCTTTTTCACTTCTATCTCTGCCTCTGTTTTTGTGTCTGTCTGTCTCTGTTTCTGTATTTCTGACTATTTTACTCTTTTTCTCCCTTTGTCTCTCTCT
The DNA here is from genome assembly GCF_011100635.1 of Trichosurus vulpecula. Lineage (NCBI taxonomy): Eukaryota > Metazoa > Chordata > Mammalia > Diprotodontia > Phalangeridae > Trichosurus > Trichosurus vulpecula. The sequence goes on from NC_050573.1 coordinate 174,895,702, forward strand.
CTGCCTCCATGCCTCTATGTCTCTCTTTCTCACTCTGCCTCTGTCTATCTATCTGTATCTCTATTTCTCTCCCTCTTAAAAGAAGAACAGTTGAATTATTGACTTGGAGTGGTCCAGCGACCAAGTTCTTTTTCTGTTTTGGGGATGGAAATTTAAGGATCCTCATCACAACCATTTATCATGTAATGGAGCTATTGAGGAAGAGCATACAGGTATTTGAAACACATTAACTGTGCAATCATCCCATGTCAGGAGGAATCTACCAATCATGACTGGACCATCTCCAGTTGTCTTGACTTGTGTCTGGCTCTTGGACTCCATTGAATCTGGAGGAGAGAGTGAGGCTGATGGCTTTGTGCAGCTCTGCCTCACAAATTCAATTCATGCCGATTCAAGACATCCCCCTGTGGTATCATTGGTCCATTTTGAGAATGAAGGATGAACAACAACAACCATTCATGAAAGCTGAAGTTAATTGACCCAATTCCCATTTTTGCCCACCCTATTTATTGTTTCATTACAGGAAATCTCTATAAGTATAGTATCAGAAATGCTAACTCACTTGTATTGTTAATGATTGAGCACTGTTCCAAGGGGCCCTCATCTCAGGTGGTATTCTTTGTATGCCCACCTTGTGTTATGTCAATAACCAAAACATGAAATAATCTTTAAACTAATGAACAGTGGTGGCTTCCTTTCCTCTTCTGTTCAAAAAGAATCAAGTCTTTTTTTTTAACCAAATAACAGGATGCAGGTTCTATCTACTGCAGAAATAGGTGTAGTGGATAGAGTGCTGGGCCAGAGGTCAGGACAACCTTAGTTTAAATGTCATCAGTACCTTTAGTAGCCTCTGCCCCTCTGTTTAGAAGGGTGGTGAGCAACCATAACCTTGATTTAAAGAGGGTATAGAGCACTCATAGTCCAACCATTTCCTACCAGTTTCACTCCCATGATTCCGCCATAATCATGCCCTTGCATGGGGAACCTTGTACCTTCTATCCCTAACACCTGTTTTTCAGTTTTAGAGTAACTTCTGATTCTGCTTCTAGCCATACCTTATCTTTGTCTAGAATGATTTCCAGAATCTCCACCATACTGTCATTTTAGATGCCGTAGATTTGTTACAAATATCTGGAAGGCACAGTATTTCAGCCATGAGATACTTGTAAAAAAATAAATCAACACCAAAAAACCCTAGCATCTAAAATGAGAGTAGTTATACTGCAACATTGTATTCTGCCCTGGTCAGACCACGTATGGGCTATTGTGCTTAGTTCTAGACACCATACTTTGGAAAGAACATTGATACACCAGATTTAGTCTAGAAATGAAGAGACATAATAAAGGACATGATAACTATTTTCAAATATTTGAAGGGCTTTCCCATGGATGATCGATTAGATTTATTTTATTTAACCCTTAGAGTCCAGAACTAGGGACAACTTCTTCCTATCTTCCATTTGTGGAATGTGTTGTTTTAGGACATAGTGAGTTCCCTGCCATTCAAGATACAGAAGTAGAGGCTAGAAGAGACCTAGTAGGTGATGTGGTAGATGCCATTGCTGTTTAGGAAGGCCTGAATTAGATTAGATGATCTCTGAGGGATTCTTATACTTCGAGATTATGTAATTCTATGAATTTGCTAGACCCATCATTCTTTTGAGAGTAGATTTGCAGGAATCTGCAAATAAGGTACGATTACCTTATTTCTTTTAAGAGCAAGAAAACATATGAAAGGATCATAACGAAAAGTTATATTTCTTCAAATTAATTCACCCAGCAGTTAAACTTTATTATACTATCACAATGTGATGGCTATGAGATCAAAATTAATGTGGCTTAGAAATTAAACTACATTTGTTTTCATTTGAGTGTCTGGTTTGAGTAATAACTAAAGATCGTAAGATCTTTTTCTTTCTCCTTGTTTGTTGGTAGTCATTTACATCCTTAACCCTCTACAACTCATACATATGTTATTGTAGGGGCATGGTTAGAAGGCAAGTTGGAAGCTACTCTACTGGATAGACCTGAAATAGTTGTAAAGCAGCAATTCAGTAAAAATCACAATCTAAGAAATAAAATTAAATAATGTGATTTTCTTTTTCCCTTTTACCTTTTTGTTTCTTATTGTAGTCTGTTTCCTTTCTTCTTCTCACTTCCTACTTTGCCCCCTACACCTTTTAGTGAAGGGAAATGCAAGAAAGAAATCATGGGAAGTAGTGCTGGGACCTGAAAATCAGGTGACAGTTAATATTTAATCCAATGATATTTGATGAGCAATTATTTAATGAATAGTTAAATAGTTTTCACTAAGTCATGCTAATTTTGACATTCATACTCTGATTTAGGCGAGATGATTCCTATTGGTAAGAGAAATATTTCCTAACACAATATTTTCTTTCCTTGGTCCCCTTAGGAAAACTGCAAGCCATTACCTTGATCCTAAACAGCCCCTTCCCTTTACAGACACTGAAGTGCTAAATATCATGAATCTTCGCTCATGTCTCTGTGAGAAAGGTAAGGGGTATTATTTCTAAAGAAGCTACATCAAGAGACCTGGGATCAATTCCCAGCTCTCCCTTAAACTTTCTTCAAACCATCTGTTTAAAGTAACTTCATATTACTGGTTAGAAACATACTTACATTGTCTAGGAATAAACAATACTCGTTGGAAGGCCAAAAAGGTTTTAATTATATCTTACATTTATTCCTCTTGAATAAATGGGTACATCCCCTGGACAGAGTGAGGGGAGTACAAGGGACTCAGACAAATGCCAGTCCTTTTATTGGCCCCTAATTTGAATCTCCCGCCTGGCTCTTCATTGGCCAGATGCAACCCCCTGAACTGCCCATGTCATACCTCCTTCAAACAGCAACTTAAACATGCATACAAGCCTCTAATCTTTTACTGGATCAGAAGCCTGGTCTCTGCTAGATTAGAGCTCTGATTAGAGCTGGTTCTAATCAGTCACCTGACTTACATTCTGCTAAAACTGGGTGAGGGGGGAGATACTTTCAATTCTGTGGAAATAAAACTGCTTCTATAATTTCTCACATTACTTATTTGTAAAATAAAGGACAGGGGAAGGTAATGTAATAGATGACTGTTTGCCAATGCTGTATTCAGTTCTAAAATTTTGATTTCAACTCTTCAAGTTGCCTTCTTTGGATATCCATAAAGTTAGTTCTCCTAGCTCTGCGTTTGTGTGTGTGCACACACATACATACACACGTGTGTTTATGTGTATATAAATATATGTATATATAATACACATGTATATACATACACACATATATGATATGTGTGTATGTATATATTATATATACTCATATATATGCACACATATATATGAAAGACAGCATTTCTATATTGACATATAGATCAGCATGAAGTCATTAAATAATTTCAAAAATCTTTTAATGTAATTAACAAGGTCAGATCCATGAAAAACACAATCACAAAAATATATTGACTGAAATCTAAAAAAAAACAGGAAATTTCACTTCAATTTCAATTTTAATTTGTGCCTATGCCTCAAAATAAACGACTAAAGAATATTCAGTGTTTCAGTGGCTTCCACTGTTACTAAATGATTATTCCATTCTGACACGAAGAGTTGACTATTATCTACTTGATTGAATACATGTAGACATTTAGGTAAAATTCAATAAATAAATGTTTACTGGGCGGCTAGGTGGCAAAGTGGATCATGTACCAGTCCAGTTCAAACCAGGCCCCAGATAACTTACTAGCTTTGTGACCTGAGAAAGTCACTTAATCCTGTATGCCTCAGTTCCCCATTTTTAAAATGAGCTGCAGAAGGAAGTGGCAAACCACTCCATTGACTCCAATTTGGGTCATGAAGAGTTAGACATGACTGAACAACACCAATAAGCATTTCTGAGTACCTACTATGTGGAAGGCACTGTGCTTAGCAATTGGGTTGGTATTGTTTGTCTGGAAGAGGACAGTGATATCAGAAAGAGGATGCCATGACTTGCAAGTGAATTGAATTTAAGTGAGCAAGAGCTGTGCAAAGTCACCAGCCTCACTATGTTCTTGGGAGGCATCTGGGCCCAGTGACAAGATGTAAATCAGGATCACTGGAGATGGCCCCAGAAACAGTGAAGCAGCTTTTGCCTGTTTAAGCTAAGGTCTTTCCCAGGTCACTGTCTGACTGAGACAAGGTCCATTCAGTGATTAAGGCTAGGAAAGAAATGAGACAAAGAATGGCCTCTTTTACCTAGTCAAAAAAAAAAATCAGTCTGGGAGACACTGCAGGGTTTCTGGCCAAAACAGAAACAATTGCTATTTATATTTACTATGAGCCCATCAAGGCCCAAACAACAACCACTAAGTGGGGCTTGGGCTGGGACCTATTGTTGGCCAATCAATGAGAGCCAGAGTGAATTGGGTTTAAGGCATGGTCCTTAAGAAAGAAATCTATCCTGTAAACCACAAGATAACCTGGGAAGTTTTAGCCATCAACATTTATATTCCTTTGGGCAGAGCACCCTCAAGTAAGGGTATGAGTATAAAGAGAAAGACTTGCTGCTTATGTTCTACTGGACAAACTAGGTAATCCAAGTTAGAAACCATATTTTACAGTGCAAGACTTATCTAATGGATTTCTTTGGTCATGTTAATGGGAACTGAACGACACAGCTAGACCATATACAGCTAAGTCCCTATAAGTATTAATCCAGAATTTCCTTAAATGGTCATTTTATTACAATTTGTATGTATATTTCCACCAGCCTGGAACAAATTAGCATATTTTACATAATTATAACTTTGAATAGTGTGAATTTGAACACATTATCACTTCAGAGAATACATTATTCATATTAATCAGGACCTAACCATGAATGCATTGTTAATCTGAACCATCGTTTTGCCAAATTGTAATCATTTTTAACTTTCTTTGTTACATGCAGATGTCCTACATATAGATAACTTAAAAAAGTGGCAGATGAACAGGCCAACTTTGTGTACATACTGTCTAGCCTTGCTTTTCTCAGAGCCCCCATACTTATCCATTTCCAATCATTATTTAGGAAGCCTTTTTTTTTTCTCAGAGGAAACTTTTGAGGACAACACACACGCGCGCGCGCGTGCGCGCGCACACACACACACACCCTTAGTTTATTATTTAATTGAGAAAAAAATTTGAACCTTTTCCTTCTCCTCCAGCTCAAAAAATAATGGAATTATTATGATGTAGGTTGGAAAGAGTGACTCTACAGCCAGACCAGTCCTTTGTTTTCCAACTGTTCATTGTCTCAGTATATCCTTTCTTTGTGCCACGACACTTCATGTCACAGGATATATGAATACATAATGAAGAGGATTTATTTTCCTTACCAATAGACACTTTAGAAATCATATCTTTTCTTTCTCTATATTCAGCAACAACAACAATTCAACAACCCTTTTGTTGGCAAATTTCTTGGCACTCTCATTCAAAAACAGCAACAAAAAACTGGCAACAACTTATTTCATAAAACGATTCCTTGGGCCATACAGGAGTTGTATGCGCTGAATTCCATGTTAAGATTTTTAAAAAATCTACACTATATTCTACCATCTTCTGCTATTTTTGTTGTTTTTCTTTAGGCACAGACCAATCTACTTTCACTTCAAAATGTACATTTTGCTCATAGGTTCTCTCTAAAACAACCATAATGTCATATTCCCCAGACATCAATAAATCTGATAGATTTTGGCTATCTTGTAGGCAATAAATATCTTTTTACAAAGCGCATTTCATGAATTAGCTCAAATTGCATTTGGGCCACATCAGCGCTGAAGACAAAGGTGGCAAGCACACAAGCAAACAAGGGAACATTGTATTTAACTTCAGGGGAGAACAAAACTTGCAATTCTTTCATCAAAGATGAAGTAGGAAAGTCCCATTTGTTAACATTAAACCATTTATTCTTATTTACCTGTCAGTTTTATTACAGGCTTTCAGGGTGATACACATGTTCCTAAATTTGGGCATGCTTCAACATGAGCCTGGTACATAAATCTTTCAGATTTTTTTTCTAATCCATTCAAATAAAGATTTAAGTGCCTACTATGTGCAAAGCACAGTCAATCTAACATTTCATTTAATTGGAGGGGATGTAGAGTTTGGGGAACTATAATTTTATCCTTGTAGGGAATTTCTAGTGTGGAAACTCTTGCTATCTGGTGGACTTATGCAGCTCCTCTGCCACTAGAAGACTAAACTGTGTCACAAAGAACCTAAGTGACTTGCCTGTGGTCCCACATCTAGCAAAAATCAGAGACAGAAGTTGGATCTAGTTTTCCTTGCCTGGTTGGGCCTGACTCTAAAGCCTTTAGCCACTCTTCCACACTGACTTTCATTGATTATGGACTCAATCTGAGATATCTTGGGGTTTACAGGCTAGATTTCTTAAGGAGTGTCCCTTAAATCACTCTGGCTCTCATTGATTAGATAATGGGTCCCAGCCCGAGCCCCACCTGGTCATTGTGTGGGCGCCTAGGGGACAGAGTGAATGCAATCGGTGGCTGTTTCTGTTTTGGCCAGAAACCCTAAGGGTCACAGATTGATTTTTTTTTTTAAACTAGGTAAAAGAGGCCATTCTTTGCCTCATTTCTTACCTTGCCTTAGTCACTTAATGGGTATTGCCTCAATCAAACTAAAACATGGGAAAGACCTTAGCTTAAAAAGGTCATGGTCACCCACTGCCTATGACGATCTGGGTCCTAAGATCAGAATTTCTTAATGATGAGAAAAAAGGGGAACACCATCAGTGTTGAGGTTAGGGAACCATATGTTGTTAGGGGTACCCAAGACCCCAAAACACCAACACGCCGGGTCCTGCTTGAATGAATTCGACTCAAACCTCACAGCCAAAGAAAGACAAAGTTTATTACAGATTTGCCACATTGGATTGTCTTAAGAAATCTCACCCTTTGTGACGCTCATTTTCACAAGTGGGCCAGATTCCATCTGAGGTAGATGGAACCTGAGCATTTTCATGGAGGCAAAATGAAACTTATATACACAAAGATTGTGGGAGGGATCAAGGGTGGTCCTGGAGTGATGGGAGGAGGGGTTTAGGGAGGATCTTGAAGAGGAGTCTAAGGAGGAGCTTGATGGGACTGGTATGAGGTCAGACTCTAGGAACCAAGAGAATGGGATTAAGGGTTGAAAGTAGCTGAAGGCTACCTGGAGATAACAGACTATGTAGGGCTAGGCTAGCTTAAGGGTAACAGATTTAGGCATAGACACTTTGATAGGATCAAGGGTAGAAACTAGCCAGAAAAACGGAGGGCTAGGCTAGGTTAAGAGTAAGAGTTTTGGGCCTAGCAATAATGAAAGGCCTATGGCCTCAGGCAAAGGCCTCATCTAGTGGGAAGATTCAAGGGGAATTCAAAGGGGCTCTCACAATCTAAACTCCATCATTAGGACAGATGATAACAGGCCTCTGTTAGGTAGAGAAAAGCAACAGTATAGGAATGTAACATTTAAAGTACAACGGCTTACTTTATGAGGTTTATAAATGTTTAGTTATCTGAAGGAAAACAGGTAGCAACTCTCATAAGGTGGCTCATTAGAGAGAATTGTAAAAGGTTACTGTTAAAAAGAGGGCTAAATAAATCCTGGGCTGGAGGAAGACATAATCTAGTTGATCAAATATCAGAAAACCTGTTGTAGCATCTTGGAGCCATTCCTATTGTATTGGTATTCAAGTGGCAAGCCAGAGCAGAGGACAGAGCAGTTTCAGTCAAGCCTCTGGGAGGGAATCAAATTTTTCTTTTTTGATGGTGGTAGTAGTGGAGAAAAGATGTTCATCTTTTCCCTCACCATTTGGCCAGAGAATGACCTTCTAAACTTCAAAAGGTTGGAAGATTTTGAACTTCCCATGGGCATCCTACCAGTGTCCCCCAAATGGCAATGACTGCTGGCTGCATCTAATGAAGAAAGGCAGCTTCAGGACTCTACAAGGTGTTCAGTAGAAAGCTACACAATGATGAAGGGGAACTTTATGAAGACCGCAAGAAGATAAAAGAGCTTTGAGCAACCACAACCTGTGAGTAACTTCTTTGCCACATGTTCACTCTAAGTTTGAGTCCACTTTCCCCTGGACTCTATATGAAACTGTGGGAAAGAATGCCCCTGGTTTGGAGGGATATTTTATATCAACTTGTCTTACTATGCCACTTTAGTAAATATCCATTTCTAGAAGCTAATTAAGTTTGGATGGCTAATTGAAACCAACTGATAATTAATGGGGAGAGGCATACCAGGGCTCATGAGAAATATTAGAAAGATAGCCCCTAACCCTCAAATTTGCCCTGAGAATCCTGAAAGGAGAAATGTTCAGCCACGCTCGGGAGATCAGACCTGCTAATTCAAATGAAAGTTAGAAGAGTAGTGCAGAAGCTGTACTACCCATGTATCATCTCAATTGACCTTCATAACTCTATGAGGTTACTGTAAGACTAATGATATTACTATGCCCATTAACCAAGGCTATGAGAGGTTAAATGATCTATGGACCATGCAGCTAATAAGTGTTAGAAGTAAAATTCAAACGCAGATTTTAGAAGTATAGCATTTTCACCACTGTGTTATATTGTTTCCCACACATTGATACTTCTTAGGATTTTTTCCCCAAATGAATTAGCATTCCAGTTTGAATATATTTGTCTTTCTTGTCAGTTATTAATGCTATTACATGATTACAACTAATGGGTCAAATGCATAGTCTAGTGAAGCTTTCAACAGGGAAGGAGGAAGAGAAGGGAAAGGAACAGGCATTTGTAAAGTACCTACTATGTGCCAGACACTATGCTAAGTGCTTTACTAATATAGGGTGGGGGGGAGGGAAGAAAAAGGAAAAAAAAGAGTTATATGATAACTTTCTTATATATTTAAAAGGAATATCAAGTTGCACATGATAGATTTACAGTTTCATATACAATCATCTGTTTTTCTATTCTATTTATGGAAATGCTTGTTTTATTTCTTAAGTTCAGAATAAAATAAATAAAGTTAAAAAAAAATCTCATTGTCCTCACACCAACCTCAAGAAGTAGATGTTGTTCTGTTATTCTTCCCATTTTACAGCTGAGGGAACTGAAAAAAAAATACAACAAAAAATTGCTATTTACCATTGTGAGTTTATAGGATATGTCAGATTTTTTTTTTTAAATTTTCATCACATTACCCACAATTTATTAGGAAAGGCTCTCATTGAAATCAGATTTTCAAGGAATAATCTGTCTTTATGTTATTCCAGGAATAGCCTAGAAGAGGAGATATCTTTTTTTTTCCTGACTCAATGCATCAGTGTTGAGGCACCCAGGGGAAAAAGAAGGAAAAGGGAAAGCAAGCTAACTTTCAAGCTGATTAGACTTGAACCTGGAATTTGGTGATGAAAGGAAAGGATAGAAAAGGCTTAGCAGCAGTACATTAATCCAGCATGGCAGCAAAGCCCTCCTGGCTTTGTGTTAAAAATATTGATTGGATCTGATTGATGGTCTTCATGGATGGACAGAGAAACAGATTATGGGAATTGGAAATACATAGTTCATGAGAATAAGCTCATTCATTAGCAAGACGCAAATCATTTAGATTATGAGATTTATACATATTTGGGAAAACGATGCTCAGCCTAGTTTGCTCCAAAAATGCCTTTTATTTTAGTAACAAATTTACAAATCTACCCACTAAGGTCATATTGGCAAAATGTGTGATGAAAATATTACCTTTATGCATACAAAATAGGTGGGGTAATTGTGCATTCAGCTATCTAATTAACACAGGGAAATAACTATCACAGAGAATTGCTCCTTGGTGCTCACACAAGCATATGCTGTGTTTATTCTTGCCATTTCATTTGTCATCAATTGAGAAAATATTAGTAACTTAAATGATATTATAACTCTGTGGCATTTTGAAATGAAAAGGCATAAGGTTACTATTTAGCTACTTACCAAATAAACAGGTTTTTTTATTTGTTGGTAAGAGTTTATAAATAGTAGTGTGGAGAGGCAATGTGCCATAGTGGATTGACAGCTTACCTTGGAGCCCCCAAGACCAAGAGCTGGATTCAAGTCCTAACTTTTTAACTTCCTGGTTATGTGACCCTAGAAAAATCACTTAATTTTTCCATGCCCCTAGAAACTTTGTAACAATACTGCAAGTTGTAGAGCAGGAACAGATCTGAATTGTAGAAGGAAATTCCTCACCCAGGGGTTCCTTACATTAATAAAATTATAAGTGCCAACCAAATGAAAATGGTGGGGTGCTAAACTAAAAAAAATGTCATGACTTTTTACTCCCAGTGAGACTTCATTTTCAAAGTGTTTAAAACATGTGAGTTGTTATTCAAAACAAAATCATCCAAACTTAATTTTGGGGGAATTTTCATTCTAACACCACGTTCTTGGGTTTTTTTTGTTTGTTTGTTTGTATTCCAATACAATTTCTTTCTCCTTTCTTTATGCAAAGGATAGGAGAAGGGGTCCTGTTGTCAGTGGGTAGCCCATTGAAAAATTCAAGAAGCCCTCTTTTGCCTGAATCATAGGGTGACTTTGTTTGGGCAGTGAAGACTTAGCATAGAATGATGTTGAGAGAAGTGGGAGAATAGACTTTCTGATGAATGAAGGAAATGAAGGGGTTTTACAAGGTCCTTCCAAGTTTCAAACAGAAATGCCTATTATGCCTTTCAGCAAATATCATTTATCTTGCCAATAAATGATAGTATATCTAAATTTCTACTTTATTAAGAGGAAGAAAATCACTCCAGGTCACTTGAATAGTAAAAATCAATTTAATACTGAAAATTGAAATCAAGTCACTTGTATACTAGAATGTTACTTTTCTGGTGTAGCAGAAAGCTGAGAAGTAACTAGGGCTAGGTGAGTGGCATTTTATCCCAGTTTACCAGGGTCTAGGGCACAGGACATTCTCCAGCTCCGGAAAGGTATCCTTCTGCCCCATAAGAGCTCCTATTCTTGAACTCTGTCTCTTAGTCCTCTGAAAGGATTTGCTATGGTATAATCAGCCTCAAGACCCCATGCTGAGTGGTCTGTGCCAATGTCTCCCATGTCACACAATCAATTCCAAAGTTTTTGAGAGAGTCCTTGAGAGTGTCCTTGTATAGCTTCTTCTGGCCACCATGTGAATGCTTGCCCTGTGTGAATTCTCCACAAAATAGTCTTTTTGGCAAGCATACATTTTGCATTCGAACAACGTGGTCAGCCCATCGGAGTTGTGCTCTCAGCATAGGGAACTCTCCATGATGATATGCACTCTACAATTTGGTTGTTCAGTCATTTCAGTTGTGTCTGACTCTTTGTGACCTCATTTGGGGTTTTCTTGGCAAAGATACTGGAGTGGTTTGTCATTTCCTTCTCTAGCTCATATTTCAGATGAGGCAAACAAGACTAAGTGATATGTTCAGGGTCAGACAGCTAGTAAATGTCTGAGGCCGGATTTGGACTCAGGAAGATGAGTCTTCCTGACTCTGGGCCTGACACTGTCTACCGTGCCACCTAGCTGCCAATGCTCTGCAAATACACATCAGCAAATGATCTTCAATTTGTACTTCTGAAGACTTGTTAAGGATCCTGAGAGGTTACATGGTTAGGCTAGAGTTACATAGCCAAAATGTATTCGAGGCAGGAAAGGAACACTGGTTTTCCTGGCTCCAAGGCCAGCTCCCTAGCTACTGTGCACACTCCTCACAATCCTATTATGGGAATGTGATATGATGTAGTAATTAAGGATGAAGAGGAGAAAGATCTATATGGTCACAATGAGGATGTATTTTGTTACTGATGTGTATTTTTAGCACTTCCAACTTTAGAACTGGCCCTGCAAAAAACCTTGAAGCAGACACTAAACAAGCCCCTTTCAATGTCTCTCTTCTAAGTACCCTATACTTTCATTCAGCTTCCTTTTCTCTCTAGGCTGTCCACTATCTAAGAAGTGCCCCACCAACTTGACTGCCTTTCTCCCAACCTGGCTCACTAGCTCTGTGTCTTAGTACTGATAATAATAATGATAATAGCTAACATTTACATAGCACTTACTATGTGTCAGGCACTGTTCTAAGCACTTAACAATGTCTTACCACAAACCTATGAGGTGTATTGCTATTATTATCCCCATTTTACAGATGAGGCAAGTGAGGCCAACAGAAGTCAAGTGACTTGTCTAGTTTCACACAGCCGGAAAGTGTCTGGGGTTAGATTTGAACTCAGTTCTTCCTAACTCTAGACCTTGTGTTCTTTCCACTGTACCATCTAGCTACCCCCAAAATTATATTTTAAAAGGCTAGAGGAACTTTCCAAGTAGTTCCTAATTATGGATGAAAGGGAGGAGTCTCTTTCAGAAGAAACAATCCTTTTCAATTGGGGATTGATTCATCTGTTTATTTTACAATTAAAAGTTAAGAGAGTTATTATTTTTTGAAATTTTTACTGGGTTCCAGGATATTGTACCAGTAAGGCAATAAACACAACATCAATGATAATCATGAATATGCCCATGTAGTTCTGTATCACAAAGTATGGGAGACTCTCCATAAATAAGGTAGAAAAAGGAGAACATTAATTCAGATACCAGAGAATCTCATCCCATAACCAAATATTCAGCTCCCACAGCCAGTTAGCCCACTTTATCATAACAGCAAGGAACTTAAAAAACAATATCATGACATGGAGCCTTGTCATCTCAAAACCTCTGCCACCCCCTGCTCGGGTCTTCCCAAAAACAAACTCACAGTACAGCTATTATCACAGTCTGTTCAGCTCTAACTATCATGGTGGCCATTAGCAGCCATAGCTGCTCTCTTTCTCTCTCTCTCAGCATTTCCTGTAACACAGCTTCCTTTTCCTGTCAGCAAACTCCTCCCACCACACGTGACTTAGGCTTCCTGTGAGGTAAGCCGGTCACATGGCCTATTAATGGGTAGGAAAGATCTTCGAATCTAAATTGCTTTTACAGATATTAACTTAAATTGCTTGGTGAAGAGGAGCCCCTGTGAAGGGTTTAGATGGCTAGGAATATCCCACTCTTAAAATACACTATGTGGCATTGCAGAAGGGTATTCTGGGTAGGGGAAAGGTGTGTTTGCTCAGCGGAATATAGGATCAAATATTCAGGAGATTCTGCTAATAATTGAAACTTTTATAGGGTCTCTATTCAAATTCAACACAACTTCTTTTATCTACAAAAGGAAAAGATGCAAAAAGATTATTGACTTTGAAAGTGATAGGTATTTTAAAAGTATTATTAGTTATTTTCAAAATATCCATGAGCAATATTTGTAGGAGAGATCCAACATTCTTCCCACTGTGCCACCCAAATGACACAAATATTTTGCATCTGTATCTGCCTCTGCCTCCATGTTTGTCTTTCTGTTCCTGTCCCTGTCTCTTTCTCTGTCTTTTTCCCTGGCATCTCTCTATCATTTCCCCCTCCCTCTCCCCTAATGCCTCAAAGAATCAGGATTAAGCTGCAACTCCAATATCATATTGCCTATTAAAGATACAGTAACAGTATTTGAAGTTTCTGTGGGAGAGGTTGTTGAAGCTGATGTTACAGTTGACTTTCAACATTTGAAAGATTATCCTGTGGAAAAGGAACTGGCCTTTTCCTGTCTGGCCCCAATGAGTAGATTTTAGAGCAAGGAGTGAAATTTATAAGAGGTAGATTGAGCTTTGATGTTAGGAAAATGACACAGATATTCAAAAGCAGAATGGTCTGCCTAGGGAGTTAGTGTGTTCCCTTTCACTCGAAGTTTTCAAGCAAAAACTGGATGACTACTTGTTGGTTTTATTGTCAAGTTGATTATTATCCAAGTACAAAGATCATTAGATGGCGTTTAAGATATCTTCAACTCTGAATTTCTGTGATTTTGTGACTAATAAAGTTGAATGGGAAAAGGATCTTGGATCTAGATTTAAATTTAGTCAAGCCTTTCTCTTCCAATTTCATTGATGAAGAAACTAAGGTCTGGATAGGTTCTGTGACTTAACCTATAATCACCTAGTATATTAATACATTATTAGTTATCTAGATCAATTTCTTTTTAGTATTACTGGCACAGTAGATATAGCAGTGGGCTTGGAATCAGAAAAGCTCATCTTCATGAGTTCAAATCCAGCCTCAGATACTTACTAGCTGTGTGACCCTGGGCAAATTACTTAAGCCTGTCTGCCTCAGTTTCCTCATCTAAAAAATGAGCTGGAGAAGGACATGACAAACCACTCCAGTATTTTTGCCAAGAAAACCCCAATATGAAGTCATGAAGAGTCAGACAGGACTGAATGACAATAGCAATTATTTTGTAAGTCAAGCATAAAATAAAGGAATAGACTGAGTTTCACAGCTTTAATTTGTGTGTTAACCACTTGCTTAGTTCTAATCTGACAATAGAAAGCTTATCATTGAGAGGCAACTTATGGCATAAGTGGAAAGAGCATTAGATCTGGAAACACATGACCCGAGTTCAGATTCTAGTTCTGCCACTTATGACCTGTGTCACCATTGCTAAGTTATTTCATTTTTCTCTACTTCTTGGTCTTCATCTGTAAAATGAGATAGAGAGGAGACAAAATGGGGCAGATTACACTAAAATGCTTCTAATGTCCCTTCCAGCTCTAAATTTATGGTCTTATGATCTGATTAGGGTGAACCTTGAAGTCAGGAAGTCCTCAAGTCCTGCTTCTGACATATACTTGTTGTGTGTTCTGGGGCAAGTCACACAGCTCTGCCACTAAGTGTCTTTCCAACTTTGAGTAAGGCACTTAGTCTTTCTGGATATCAATTTTCCCGTCTTAAAGTGTGGTGTAACTTCCAAAAATAAGGAAGTAATCTTCTCCTGAATGGTATTATGGCCAGACCATATTTGGGATACTGCAAGTAGTTCTGGGTCCCATGTTTTAAATACATTGATGAAGTGGTTTCAGTTGCATACTGCCTAAGTACTTGGTGGAATAAAATGTAATTTTTAACCTTGGGAAGAGAAGTGTTGGTAGACATGATCATGATCTACAAATATTTGAAACGCTGTCATTTAGAACTCAGAATAGATTTATTCTATTTGGACCATATAAAGGGACAAATTTGGTGAAGTAATAGGAAAAAACACCCAAAATTAGAGCTATTTAGAGTAAGCTGCCTTGGGAGGTAGCAATTTTCCCTTAATTGGAGTTCTTTAAGTAAAGGCTAAATGAGCATTTTTTGTGTATGTTTTAGAAGGAATTATTATTTTTAATATGAATTGGTTTAGATGGTCTTTCAGATCTCTGTCAACTACTAAATGCTCTAATTCTGGGGAGTTGGAATAGATCATTTTTCAGGGGCCTCTGAGCTCTAACATTCTCTGATTTTTTAAAAAATATTCAAAGAATTAAGTAGAACTGATATACAGGACATACTTGATATCAGAAGGTAGACTGTATCTCATTTTTTAAACAAGAAAACAGGCCCAGTGGCTATTATCATGCATACTGTGACAGAATCAGTGAGGGCATAATGCACTGGGCTGATCATATTCAGTTATAATGTAGTGATGAAATACAATTTGGAAATTTACATCCTTAACTACTGCATTATCATGGGCTAGTGATCTGGGATTGTGCATAAATTATTTATGACTTAGACATGCAATCACTTTGGACCAAGCTGGATAATTCCAGGAGGACCATTACTACGCAGTTCTGGAGGTTTTTTTGAACAGTGTATCATTTTCTATGCCAGGTCTCTGTTCAACTGTGTTTGTGGCAGGTGGTACGACCCAGCTGCCCATCTAATTCCAGCCCAAACTTTCCACCATGGTGGCAAATACTAGATAAAAATACTACCAGAAGGATGAGGGAGTGGGTTCAAACAATATTGACTTATGGAAGAGTGGGTAGATGGTATTGACTAGAAAAATTTCCAGAAAGTAGCTTATTTTGACTGAGGGAAGAGCCTGGGCAAATGGATTGATTTTGTCCCAGAATTCCAGACCGTTATGAAAAACTCACTATTGGTAGTACTTACAAGATATGGGCAATATATGAGGCTCCCCTCTACCCCTGCCCCTCCCCAGTCCTCCCATCCCTAATTCACTGCCTGGTGGTAATCCTGATTTGGTTTTGGTTTTCTCTTAAAATTCTGGCATGTTCAGGTGTAGTTTTTAAGCAGGCTCCCAGTCCCTGGGAGCTCACAGTCTATAAGTATAGATAAGATGTTTTTATATATTTATAACACAAGGTCAGAATGTTAAGTACCGTATGGTTTGGGAATTCAGAGACAGAAGAGATTACTTTTAGTTTGAAGGGAGCAGGGAAGGTTTTATAAAGGAGACTCATTTGAAGAGGGCAAGAAATAGGAAACAGGTAAGAAATAGGGAGAAAGGTCATATTATGATCAGGTAATTTATTAACTTGAAGAACTTTGGTAGTTCTATAATTTGGCTTGCTAGAGAGGAATCATTAAATGAATATGTTTCTAAGGTATTAAGATTTTTTAAAAACCTTTCTTGAGCTCAACTATTTCAATGTGGAAGTGCCTGTTAAGAGTCACAGTAGTCACTTTGGGACATGTATTCACCCATTCAAGTGCCTGGTAAATAATGAAGTAATAGCTATCACAGGAGTATACCAAACTATAACCAAGGGTCGTGGAGGAAGTACCTATCATATACTATGAGAGTGGGAAGCCATGATGAGATGAGAGGCTTAGGAACTGGTAGATACTCTGGGAAGGAAGTGGTATTTAGTTTGTCCCAGCCATTTAGGAAATGCTACATCTTCTCTTTTGTTATTTGACTTGATACATTGTTGGGATTTGGGTGGGGGTGGGACGCCGCTTAGGGCTGGGTGGAGGGTGGGGCAGGGACTACAGCTTTCCGGGTATAACGCTTTTCCGGGTATATCGCTGGGCGGTGCCGGCTTAGGATGAAGCCCGTCCATATAAGGCAATGTTATAGCTCTCGCCACTGGATTGGCTGCAATAGGTTATATAATGTACGGGGATAGGGGAAGAGAGTGAGAGTCGAGCAGTCGCCGTGGAAGATGTACCAATAAAGACCGTGAGCGAGATCCTCTGGCGTTCTGTCTGGTGAATTCCGGTCTGGGTGGAGGCCAGGCCGGCCGGTGACGACCGAAGGCTCGGTGTAGGAGCAGAAGAGGTCCCCCGGGGAGGACTGCCCGCGACCCCCGGCCCAGGAAGAGGCCTAGGGGGAACGCGGCAATACATGAGAAGTCCACTGACTGTAGACTTTTTTTTTTGGGTAATGAACATTGAGCTGACTAGTCCTAATTAGCTTTGCATGAGTCAGTTGACCACTGAACAGTTTTCCCTTTGCTTCCAGCTCAGAAAATTCACTTAATGATTCATTAGTTTTGGATTTAAAGCTTCTGAGATATTTCAAAGCTATGGTATATCTATTTGCCATTCCTTTCTTCCAGTTTAAGGTACAAAAAAGGTGGGGGAAGGAAGTCTGAAGAGAATCTTAGAAGATTCTATGGGAAGAATTAGGGGGAATAGGTTTACAGCAAATCATTTTTAATCACAGTTTTAATTTTTCTGGTTTAGAACTTAAAATGGCCTGTCACCAGCTTATTGAAAAGATCAAGGATTCCTTCACAAATGTTCAGCTTGCCATCTCTACTTGTGATATTGTTGTAGTTACTGTGGCAAAAATACAGAGGAATAACTTCAGTTCCCCCATTAAATTATTAGATTTCTGAGATCACAGAATCATAAAATACTATAATCTCAGACTTTGAAAGAATCTCCAAGGTCATCTAGGCCAACCTAAACCTAAACAACTTACATGACAAAGTGTTATCCAGACTTATCTTGACAACTTCCACTTTCATTGAGGGGTGAGGAGGAACCTCCTCCTCCTCCATAGCAGCTCATTCTATTTTCAGATTGCTCTATTTGCCAGAAAGTTTTTTTCCTCCCAAAATTACTTGCCTTTTTTGCACCTTCCAGCCATCACTCCTCATTTTGCTTTCTGGGCACAAACAAAATAATTTTAATTTCTCTTCTACTTTACGATATTTATATTTGTAGACAACTGTCAAATTCTCCTTAAATCTTCTCTTTCAACCAATCCATATATAGCATGAGTTTTGCAGGTCTTCCCTATCCTGATTACCTGCCTCCAGACTCTCTTTCTCTTACTTATCAGTGTCTTTCTTTCCTTAAATGTAGTACACAAATCTCAATGTGATACTCTGGATATAATTTGACCAAGTCATCCTATAGGAGTACAGTTATTTTCCTAGTTCTAAGCACTTTGCCTTTGCGAGTAACCTGTGATTATAGCAGATGTTCTGGCTACTTACAATGCATATACTCTTTACTCATACTGAGTTTATAGTTTTCTATAATTCCTCAAATATTTTCAGATGAACTGTTATCTGTTCATATCTCCCTCAAATGATGTGTAAAAGTGATTATTTGAATCTAATTGGGGCATTTTATATTTTTTCCTTTATAATTTCATCTTGGTAAATGTCATCCAATACTCTAGTTTAAGGGCCAGCAAACTGTGGCCCAAGGGCCGAATCCAATCCTGTTTTTGTACCACCATGCCCTTGAGTGACTTACAGTTTTAAATAGTTTTATTGTATTTAAAAATGTAAAAAAAAAAAAACAAAAAACTCCACCATTCTTTGCTTGTGAGTCATGCAAAAATAGGTGATGGGTCAGATTGGACCCCTCACCATAGTTTACCTACGAATGTTCTAGTCCATCAAGATCTTGAATCAACTCCCACCCAATAAACTTTAATTTTTTCCCAATTTTGTGGGACTTGAAAATTGAATAATTCTAAGGCCTTTTCCAATACACTGATAAGAAGAGTTGATAAAATGAATCCAAACTCAGTAGGTAACAGATGAGTGTTGTTCATTGGCTAACTATAACTGTCCAGCTGGGGAATGTCCTTTAGCAGTAAAGAAAAGTCAAAGCTAACTTTCTTTCTCCCATTGCTTATTAATTTTCTCCCGCTGCTTTATAATAACAAAATCATAAAAATAAAATATAATAATAATAAAGGTAAATTATGTTTCAAACCAGAATTTGGATTTTATTTATTTATTTTATCAAGTCAAGTAAATCAGAGAAATGTTGATAGATGCCTAATGATGAAAAATGGTAAGGTAATTGTATATATGGATTGTTTTATACAAAGGACTCTGAGATTGGCACATGATTCAATCTATTATAGCAGATACTAAAAAATGAAATTTCTCACACTAGGGTTCATTTCTTCCTAAACATAAATCAAATCGCTCATTAAATTTTCTCTGTGCTGCCTTTTAAGTATAGGAGAGTTCTCCAGTCATGCCCAATCTTGTCCCTGTTGGGGATAGAAGGGAGAAAGTTCTTTTGTCCTGTTCAGGGTGTAGCTAAGACATAAGTAGAATCTTGGTCATTGTTTTTCCTTGAGATTTTTCTTTATTTTTGGCCCACTCTCAGCTAGTCCATCAACCTGTATTGTATACAGACTCTGTGTATGGCTCTGTATAGGATTTGCAGCTAATACAGAGAAGAAAAGAAAGATCTGGGAAACACATATGGTACTTACTTTGTTCCTTGTAATTCTAAACAGCATTTCTTTGATTCTTAAAATCCTGTTTTGAAAATGTGGTGAGTCATTACCTCTGACTGAGGCCTGGCTGCTGGTCCTCCGTGTAACTGCTTGAAGAAAGGAGGGTCAGAAGAATAAATGCTATTTTTATTTTAATTAAATCCTGCAAAAGATTCAGCCATATCCCTGGATTTAGCTCTATCACAGATCCCCACAATTAGGATAGTGGTGTCCACTTTTAGACTCATGAGTTTTGACCAGGAGATTATTTCTATTTTCTATTGTAGGCTGTTTTATTGGTACATTTTTCTGGCTATCATCTCCAGCAGACCTAATCTGGTTTTTTTTCAGCTACAATTCTGCTCCACAAATCCAGTTACTGTTTTTTGTTTGTTTTCTTTGTCATTTTGCATATGTTATTTTTTTCTTTGTTTGTTTGTTGGTGCACTTATTTCCTCCAAGGATTTCCTTTAAAACCATTTTTAGACCTTGTTCTTCCTCTTCATTGACCCTAGTCTGCTCCTTTACCATTCTTGGTGTAACCGTTCCTTGTTCAAATGGCCCAGACACTGAGAGTCTCATGAATATTTATTTCCAGAGACTATCCCATGACACTTAGATGGACATCTTCCACAGAATAATGATATTTATCACATTTACTCCACATCTTTTAGTTTCAATTGTTGTCAGATACTTTTGAAAATGGAAAACAATACCTCTTCTTTGACAGGAACTCTATCAGTCACCATTTATTTCATGAGTAATTGCTGTCTCCTTTAATTCAGGACTATTAGACATTACACTTGTTCTCAATGAGCTTACTGCCTAGATAAGGAGACAGAACTGATATGAGAAGGAAAGTGACATTGAAACAGTTAAGTAATAAACTAGGCACCTATGCTAGTTGTAATTGCATAAGGAAGTAAACAAATTGTAATCCCAAAGATTGTAAGCTTTTTGAGGGACAAGGATTATCTTTTACCTCTTTTTTATATCCACAGCATTTAGCACAGTGCCTGGCACATAGAAGGTACAACTGGAGGAATGAGTAGGATCTAGACAAACAGAATGAATGAAAAAAGGAGTTCTTAGTAGAGGATGTTATTTTTGTTTTGTTTTGCTCTTGCTGTTGTTTAGTCAATTGGTTGTGTCTGACTCTTTGTGACCCCAATTTGGGGTTTTCTTGGAAAAGATTCTTGAGTTTACCATTTCCTTCTGCAGCTCATTATACAGGTGAGGAAACAAAGGTAAACAAGATTAAATGACTTGCCCAGGGTCACACAGCTAGTAAGTATCTGAGGCTGGATCTGAACTCAGGTCTTCTTGACTCCAGCACCAGTGGCTCTCTATCCACTGCACCATGTAGCTGCCTTAGTAGAGAGTGTACCATCAACAAAGGCATAGATTGGGGTAAAAGCCTCTTGTGCTATGATCATAGGATCCTACTTCCTAGTTGGGTGACCTCAGGCAAGACATTCTATCTCAGTTCCTTCATTTAAAAATTATGGGTAATACTTTCACTGCATACATCATAGTGTTTTCACTAGGAAAGCTTTTTCTAAACAGCATAGAATTCTGAAATGTAAGCTGTTAATTGCAAGAGAAGTAGTGGCAGATTACCTCAGAGAGACAGGGTGGAAGCAGCTTATAGAACATCTTGAAGTCCAGGTAGGATTTTGATGTGATAAAATAGCAATAGGGAACATCTTTCACACTTGGATTGGGGAATGGCATATTATAGGAAGATGAATCTGACATCAGTATGCAGGGTGGATTGGAACTGGAGAGAGCAGAGTCAATACAGCTGCCACTATCCAGGATCCTGAGGCTGTAGTGGCAATGGGAAAGGAGGAAAGATTGAGTCTAAATGATGGTTTTCCTTCTGTCTGAAATACACTTTTACCACAATTAGGCCTATTCAACATGCATTCCTTTATTTTTATGATTCTCTTTTTGCCTCTTTTTTATTTCATTGAACTCAGAGGAATCATTTCCCTTGCTCCTTAATTTATCCCCTGCCTTTACTTTTAGGTAGTAGCCTTCTCATAATCTTAAAATCATAAATTTTCAATTTTTTTTAGAACTTCAAGGGACCTTACAGTTAATTTAGTCCCAACCCTTAATTTTATATACAAGGTATTCCAAAAGCCTTGGTGCAGTTTTAAACTTCATAGCTTAAAAGCTAAAAAGCTTAAAACTACACTTAAACTTTTGGAACACCCATTATGAGGCCCAGAGAGATTAAATAAATTACTCAAAGTAACAGTGCTAGTTAGCAACAGAGATGGAACTAAAAAAATAAAATGTACTTTTCCTCCTCAAGTTGCTCATGAATTGGAATCTTAAAGACAATTTTGCCCAAGCAATTATAACTAAATCTCTTCTAAGGCCTTATTCAGGGCCAGACTGTGGCATAGAAGTTGCCCTGAGATCTCACAGACTATCCCAGAATAATCCAACTTCTCCTAGATATTCATAAATGCTAGGTCTAGAGGTGGAGGGGACCTCAGAGGCTTTCTAATTACACCTACTCATTTTACTGTTGAGGATACTGAAAGTTAAGTGGTTTGTCCAAGGCCAGCCAAAAGTTAAGTGTGAGAGGTAGGATTTCAACCCAGATTTTCTCTCTACAGCCAGTTTTTTTTTTCCTCTGTACCACATTGTCTTCCTATAATTAAACCACAAAAGCTTCGAGTTGAAGCTCAGGGAATAGACTGCATGTTTGTCTGAAGACCTAAATGTCAAGAAGTCTTTCCAGAAGATGGACTACTTGGTGATGATTTTTTTTTCTGCCACAGCTAGTTATGAAACATGGCAGGATCATGATCCAGCACTTATCACTGTGACTGGCACAAGGTAGAAGCTTAGTGTGTTTTTGGTTGGATTGATCGATTGTTTGATTTTAGTAGGTGGGACGGGCACACCAAGAAAGTTGTAACCATCTCAACACACTTACCTACCTATAACTAGAAAGGTAATAATTTAAAACAGGACATCCAAGTTCCTGCTAAAGGGCAAAGAGAGCCTAAACCAAAATCACTTTTGTGTTTCCTGACAAATGAGAAACTGTAGCTTTCTCACATGATGCTAACACGACTATAGACAACACTCAGCAGTAGTGAACCTTGCAGTTCCAGTGGCAAAAGGCCTGGCGCTCTGTGCAGTATGATTGTTTTTTATTTATAAAGAGCAGACTTGCCAAAACACTTGAGGCACCAGACATAAACAAGGGTAAAACATTATAAACAACAATAAAACATTGCCAATTGAATAAAAAGAGCACAAAAAAACCTAACCACTGAAACAAACAAAAAATGGAATGATTTCTGTAAAAAGTTTTGGTCTTTTCATTTGTTAACTCTTCTTAGAATTGTGAGAACTGAAGTGTAGGTCTTGTACTAGTCTAATGTAATTTTTACCTATATTTTCAAAGAAGACTTGATTCCTGAGAATGTCATGTGATTTTAAAGAGTTGCACAGATGTAGTCTCCATAAGGATGGATGTCATTCTAGCTTAGACCTGTATATATGTGTAGAGGTATGAAATGGTTAGAAATTGTTTTAAAATAAGAAGCATATTTACTTCAATAAGCATCACCTTTTAAAAATATATATATTTCCATTTCCCTGCCCCCTACTTTTACTTTTTTGTCTCTTTGAAATGATTCTTTCCCCCTACTCCTTTATCTCTTTCCATTCTTTTCCTCTTGTTCTTAATTATCTCTTGGTCAGAGGATCTTGGACTTTATAGTGCTGGAAGGGACCTTAGAATTCATCTAGTTCCATGATACCTTTTCTTTTACATATGAATTCTAGAGATGTAAATATGTTGCTCTGAGTAACAGAGGTACTTAATGACAAATGTTGGGCTAGAACCTAAGCTTTTTTGGTGCTCTGTAGAGTCTTATTTTGATCACAGCATGCTTCACCTTTTAAAGACCCTGTCTCATTTCTCTACTTTTCATACTCTCTCTTCTTATTGTAGGAGTGACTGTAATGAATGTATGTATAAGTCACTTTGCACTAGCACATTAGTGATGCAATGATAGGAAGAGTTTGCACAATAAAACACCTGTACTTTACATGCAAACCATTCAGTTCTTGGTCATTTATTGTAGAAAGAGGTGGTGTGTTGGTAAGCAAAATGGGCTCTTAGCACTTAGTTCAACCAAGTGCCCTTGAAGAGTTTGGCCTTTGTTTCCTTGATTAGATTTGGGTGTCCTTAATGTCTCCTTGCCTCAGGGGAGGGCCTAGTTTACACATGAGTTTGAGTGACATGTCTGAGACAGCAGAGGCTTTTAGACCGGGTGTGACTCACCCCTGACCCTGAAAAAGATATAAAACCAGGGGTTGGCTTTCTATTCTTTGGAGCTTTTACCCACAGCAGTGGTGGCGTGAGTGACTCTGGGCCAGTCGTCATTATGAGCTCCTGGTCTGAACCTCGATGTTGGTAACTATGAATCTGTATTTGGTTTGTCTGTCGATGTTTGTAATTTGTTTAGGGCTCTCACTCGTGGTGGTGCTGATGTGGAGACTCCGGGCAGCTGTAGCTAAGAGCCCTCCAGCTTGTAACCCGGATGCTGAGACTTTGTTAAACTCTGGTAACTATGTATTGGAATTTGAATCAGACAAGGTCTGTCTGTTGATGTTTGTACTTTGTATTTTCCTCTGAAGTTCAGGGTGCTGGTTTTTTTCCCCTGAACTAAGTGAATGATACTTGTATGCTGAATTAAAGTAAGTCAACCCCTTAATGTTGCTTTCCTTAGTGAAGCAGATCAAAAGAACCTGTACTTTTGGAGTATACTGGTAGCATGCTTGTTGTCGGGGTTGCATTGGTCTTTCACCCCCACAACAGCTGCTAGCCAGATTGTTGAAACAGGTAGAGACAGCAAGAATGCAAAGATTTCAATATAAAAGACGAATGTAGTCTCAAATACTCATCTCTCCTCTCTCCAGTTCTGTTTTTGTTTTTCTGCTCTTGCATGGTAGCAGAAACTCTCACAAATGATTTGGAAATTGTTTCTAAGAAATTTAACGGTAGGGATTGGCTCAGGCTCTGGTAAAACTCCGTTTGGGATGCTACTTATTTACCAAGATAATTTTTCTTATATATTCAACACCAAAAGTATATGCAGGCAATTTTCTAGGAGTGAGGAGAGCTTTTCATGAATAGGCCTACACTTTCTCACTCATTTGTCTTTGTGATCAAAGACATATATTTATGAGACGGCTGACAAGAAATAGGCAAGCTGACTGGGGTCATAAAAGAGAGTGGAACAAACTGACCCATAGAAACATTTAAGTCCATAAACTTGTCCTTTCTGGTACAATTCTTACACAGTGCTGTCAAGCAGCTTCAGACAGTGTCTAACTAAGGCTAGGAGAACTAAAGAGCTGCTATTTTCATCAAACACATAAGTCCATATTTAAATGTCTTTTGACAGTATCAGCAAGTACTACCCACTTAGATATGTTTGTTACATAATACCAAGTTCTATTGCTTGCTCAAATGTAGTCACATTTAGCCTAAGAATCACATAAGAGGGCGGGGCCAAGATGGCAGCTGGAAAGCAGGGACCAGCGTGAGCCCCCTGCCAAGTCCCTCCAAAAACCTATAAAAAATGGCTCTGAACCAATTCTAGAACTGCAGAACCCACAAAACAGCAGAGGGAAGCAGGGCTCCAGCCCAGGACAGCCTGGATGGTCTCTGGGTGATGTCTATCCCACACGGAGCTAGGAGCTGGTAGCAGAGTGGAGCAGAGCCCAGCATGAGCGGCATGGATCAACCAGACCAGGAGCCAGGCGGAGAGGGCCCTAGCACCCTGAATCAGTGAGGTGCGGCAGTTACCAGACTTCTCAACCCACAAACACCAAAGACAGTGGAGAAGGTTACTGGGAAAAGCTGCAGGAGTGGAAGGAGTTCTCTGTTCAGCCACCGCCCCCGGGGCAGCAGAGGTGGGGCAGCTACAGCTGCAGTTGCTTCTGGCCCCAGGCCCACCTGGTGGGAGGAATTAAGTGGCGGATCAGAGCAGGAGTGCACAGCCTGCTGAAGATCTAAGCCCAGTCTGGGTTGGGGGTTCTTGGGGAAGGAGGAGTGCTGCTGTGGCAGAGCTAGCGCACTGCCCCCAAACTTGGAAGATAAAACTCTTTACTCTACAAGCAGTCATACCCCGCTGAAAAACTCAAGGGTCAAGTTAGTTGGTTGGGAATATGGCCAGGCAGCGAAAACACACCGAGATTCAGTCTCAGACTTTGCATTCTTTCTTTGGTGACAAAGAAGACCAAAACATACAGCCTAAAGAAGTCAACAAAGTGCAAGAGCCTACACTAAAAGACTCCAAGAAAAACATGAACTGGTCCCAGGCCATGGAAGAGCTCAAAAGGGATTTGGAAAAGGAAGTTAGAGAAGTAGAGGAAAAATTGGGAAGAGAAATGAGAAGGATGAGAGAAAACCATGAAAAACAAGTCAATGACTTGCTAAAGGAGACCCCCCAAAATACTGAAAAATACACTGAAGAAAACAACACCTTAAAAAACAGACTAACTCAAATGGCAAAAGAGCTCCAAAAAGCCAATGAGGAGAAGAATGCCTTGAAAGGCAGAATTAGCCAAGTGGAAAAGGAGGTCCAAAAGACCACTGAAGAAAATACTACCTTAAAAATTAGACTAGAGCAAGTGGAAGCTAGTGACTTTATGAGAAATCAAGATATTATAAAACAGAACCAAAGGAATGAAAAAATGGAAGACAATGTGAAATATCTCATTGGAAAAACCAATGACCTGGAAAATAGATCCAGGAGAGATAATTTAAAAATTATTGGACTACCTGAAAGCCATGATCAAAAAAAGAGCCTAGATATCATCTTTCAAGAAATTATCAAGAAGAACTGCCCTGATATGCTAGAGCCACAGGGAAAAATAGAAATTGAAAGAATCCATCAATTGCCTCCTCAAATAGATCCCAAAAAGAAATCTCCTAGGAATATTGTCGCCAAATTCCAGAGCTCCCAGATCAAGGAGAAAATATTGCAAGCAGCCAGAAAGAAACAATTTGAGTATTGTGGAAACACAATCAGAATAATCCAAGATCTGGCAGCTTCTACATTAAGAGATCAAAGGGCTTGGAATACGATATTCCGGAGGTCAATGGAGCTAGGATTAAAACCTAGAATCACCTACCCAGCAAAACTGAGTATCATGCTCCAAGGCAAAATATGGATTTTCAATAAAATGGAGGAGTTTCAAGCTTTCTCAGTGAAAAGACCAGAGCTGAATAGAAAATTTGACTTTCAAACACAGGAATCAAGAGAAGCATGAAAAGGTAATCGAGAAAAAGAACAAGAAAAAGAAATTGCAAGGAACTCACTAAAGTTGAACTGTTTTGTTTACGTTCATACATGGAAAGATGACATGCATGATTCATGAGACCTCAGTATTAGGGTAGGTGAAAGGAATATGCATTTATATATATATATATGTTTATGTATATATATATATATATAAGTGAATGTGTATGTATGTATATATGTATGTGTATATATATACATATATATATATATATATATATATATAAAGAGAGAGAGAGAGAGAGAGAGAGAGAGAGAGAATGGACACAGGGTGAGTTGAAGATGAAGGGAAGATATCTAAAAGAAATAAAATCAAATTAAGGGATGAGAGAGGAATATATTGAGAGATAGGGAGAGATAGAATGGGGTGGATTATCTAGCATAAAGGTGGCAAGAGGAAGCAGTTCTGTGAGAGGGAGGGGAGAGGGCAGGTGAGGGGGGAATGAGTGAATCTTGCTCTCATCAAATTTGGCCTGAGGAGGGAATACCATACATACTCAATTGGGTATCTTACCCCACAGGAAAGAAGAGGGAAGAAGATAAAAAAAAGGGGGGGATGATGGAGGGGAGGGCAGATGGGGGTGGAGGTAATCAAAAACAAACACTTTGGAAAGGGGACAGGGTCAAGGGAGAAAATTCAATAAAGGGGGATGGGTTGGGAAGGAGCAAAATATACTTAGTCTTTCCCAACATGAGTATTGTAGAAGGGTTATACATAATGATACACATGTGGCCTATGTTGAATTGCTTGACTTCTTAGGGAGGGTAGGCGGGAAGGGAAGAGGGGAGAGAATTTGGAACTCAAAGTTTTAAAAACAGATGTTCAAAAACCAAAAAAAAAAGGTTTGCATGCAATTAGAAAATAAGATACACAGGCAAAGGGGCATAGAAATTTGTCTTGCCCTACAAGAAAGGAAGGGAAAAGGGGATGAGAGGGGAGTGGGATGACAGAAGGGAGGGCTGACTGGGGAACAGGGCAACCAGAATATACGCCATCTTGGAGTAGGGGGGAGGGTAGAAATTGGGAGAAAATTTGTAATTCAAACTCTTGTGAAAATCAATGCTGAAAACTAAATATGTTAAATAAATAAATTTAAAATAATAAAAATAAAGAATCACATAAGAGAATTGAATGGAACCCATGTCCTCTCGACTCCAAATTTAGAAATCTACCCATTATACCCACAGTCTCAGATCATCTCTCTGTAAGTAGGACTGAATATCAGTGATTCCAGATATGAATGCCTTGTGCTATTTAGAAAAATTTTCCCATCAGTTTAGAATGTCATAGTTTTGTGGAAATTCAGCTTTTGTTGCCAAATATCTTCTTAACTACCGCTTTTACTCATTTCACTTTTTACATATCACTGACTTTCTACTTTGTGTCTGCATTGTCGCATCAGTAGCATCAGTGGATAAATGTCCGCATTGTTATTATTTCCAGCAGGGGTATACAGTCTACAGAGAAAGATTAAAATCCCAGAGACCCCTTTGCCCATGTACTCATCCACAGGGCTGACCAACTAGAGGACCCAAACAGAAACTAGAAGAGCACAAGACTCCTCACCCATTCACGTTCCTCCTTTCTCTTCAATCATTGGTGTTTAGAATTGTGAGGGGGGTTAATTCCTTGACTGTTCTGTCAAATGTTCAGTTCCAGTACAGATACTTGTGTATATATGAACAACTGTTTTTTAATAACCTGCCAAGAAGCTATAATCTTCCATTGCCATCCCCCTGGGATTTAATTAGAATGGTTTTCCACAGCCTGACATGTTTATGGGGCATAGGTAAAGAGACAGTTCATAAAACTGTCAATTTTCTGAGAAATTAAAGAAAAATTGGGCTGCTTAGTGCCTTGGCAATTCTGTGCTGCTGATACTAGCATTGCAAACAATGAAATCAGAAGAAACATAACAAGATACTGATGCATTAGATATGGGGAGGGTTAAAAATAATGTACAAGGGCATTTGTCAATTTGAATGCATAAAGAAGGAATGTGGGAAGCAAAACAGAACCTAGGTTAGCTTGAATATAGAGAGCTTGGGAAAAAGCAGTGAATGAAAAAAATGGCCTCTTCATTTACATCAAGAAGCCATATATCTTTGTTTTTCATTGGCCAAGATGGAGAAACATGCTGTAAACCAACCATGCTGCCAGCCACCCAAAACAGTTGAACAGTCATGTTTAGTGTCTTCCCTTTGGTCTTCTTTATCTGTATATCATTTACATTATGCATCACCCCTTTTAGTAAGTAGATTTGAACCCACATGGTTAATGTCTTTAGATATTTTAGATACTCAGTATGTTAAAGCAAACAAACCAAGTTTATTCTCATGAATGTTTCCTGGTACATCTCATAATGAAAATACCCAATAAATGGCCAAACAAAAATACTCTCTGGTAGTAGACAAAAATTACGGTCCCTTATTCTAGTTTCTAGTATTGGGTGGCAATATGGTAAACAGGGAGAATATGTTAGTTTTAGTGGTTGTTGCTGCTACTGCTGCTGCTGCTACTACTACTACTACTACTACTACTACTACTACTACTACTACTATTACTACTACTGGCTAGCACTTATAGAGCATTTTAAAGCTGGTGAAGTACTTTGTATATGTTATCACATTTGATACTCTCAACAACCCTGTGAAAGAGTTGCTATTATCCCAGATGAAGAAACTGAAAATGTGAGGGATTAAGTCAAGATGTGTGACACTTCAGAGGGATTAACGTGGTCCTACAAAGTGACAGAATATGTGCAGTATGAGTTGATGGTGAAAGCTTGCTGAAGGGGATATTAAGAGCAGTAGGGTGAAGGCCTAAAAAAATGTTAGTAGCTGAAACAAACCTGACTATGAATAGATGATGACATAAATTCCTTTTGTTCCAGACTACTTCAGGGTCTAGTATATAATAAGCACTTTAAAACGCTTATTGATTGACTAACTGAATGAATGACTGAATTTCTTAGAAGACAGAAATCCCAGTGTAGAAACATTGAGGACTGCTGACACCCTTTGTGATATTACCTGGGACAGGACTTAGAGAAGAAAAAAGAGCTTCGTACTTGACAATATATTCTTTCCCTCTCCCCTGAAATTGTTC
Organism: Trichosurus vulpecula; assembly: GCF_011100635.1. Taxonomy (NCBI): domain Eukaryota; kingdom Metazoa; phylum Chordata; class Mammalia; order Diprotodontia; family Phalangeridae; genus Trichosurus; species Trichosurus vulpecula. The sequence continues at coordinate 174,925,747 of NC_050573.1, forward strand.
AGGTTTCCATGTACAACTCTGGACAATTTCTCAAATGTCTTGGATGATAGGTCAGCCTCAAGAAATAATTCCTAAAACTTCTTCCTATTCTTGCTAGGTCCAATCCAAGGGACAGTAGATCTTCAAAGTTACTGACTGTGAAAGCTCTTGTAAAGAATATGAGCCATTAAACTCTCCCTAATGTTACAAAAATTACTCATGTCTGAGACTCTGAAATAATTTTTTCTTTTTTTTAAATTGATTTATTTATTTTTAGTTTTCAATATTCACTTCCATGAGATTTTGAGTTTCAAATTTCACTCCCCTTTCTCTTCTCCCCTTCCCAAGATGGCATGCAATTTAATATAGGCTCTACTTATGCATTCATATTAAACACATTTTCACATTAGTCATAATGGAAAGAAGAATTAGAACTAATGAGAAGAACCACGAGAAAGAAGAAACAAAACAATAAAAGAAAAGGAGATCAAATAGTATGCTTCTATCTCCATTCAGACTCCAAAATTTTTTTCCTCTGGATGTGGATAGCATTTTCCAACACGAGTCTTCTGGAGTTGTCTTAGATCCTTGCATTGCTGAGAAGAGCTGAGTCTATCAAAGTTGGTCTTTGCACAATATGGTTGTTACTGAGTACAGCGTTCTCCTGCTTCTCTTTTCACTCAGCAGCAGTTCATATAAGTCTTTCCAGGTTTTTCTGAAGTCTACTTACTCATCATGAAATCATTTGTTTCATACTGTCATTTTTACAGTGAAAATTGAGCAATTTGTGCAAATGAAGCACCTTGGTGGAAGATGGGTATAGTGAAATTGGTTATGTCTTCAGATTATCGGTGGGATGGGCTGCCTTGGAATGTAAGCTCCCATCTCATTGGAAGTCCCAATGAATAGGCTAGATGATGACCCATCAGCAATATCATACAGGGATTCACTGTTAGATGTGGTATAGATTAGATGGTCCTTTGCAGCTCTTAGATCCTATAATTCTACTAACAATCAACTCACTACCTTTAGTCTAATAATTCCAGTCAGCTTGTATCAACTTCACTTTTATGCTATAAAAAGGAGGTGTGACCAAGGTCCTTTCAAAGTGCCACTGTTCTGTTGTTGATTTGTTTTGTTTTGTTTTTGCAAAATTGATGGTAGATTTTTATTTTGAAACAGAAGATAAAATATGGCTTGTATATTTTTGTGCTCTACTATAATATAGTTTTGGCTTAGAAGGAGTTTGGGGATTTATTCAGGATCTAAGAAATAATGCCTTTCATTGTTAAATATGGCATAATATGGTCATCTTAACAATATTTTTACATGTCCTCAGGAAGACTAGAGACCTGCCAACACCTGTATGTAACTACAGTTAAGTGTCTTGTAATTACAGCATAAGCAAAACCATAATTAATGTGATGTTATGCTGGAGATTTTATAGTAATAATAATAATAATTTGCACTTCTGTAGCTCCTTTCATCTGAGGATCTCAAAGTGCTTTATAATCACTAACTAATTAAAATTTTCAAAACATTCCTTGAGGTAGAGATAGGAGGTATTCAGTATCAAACTAGTTCATGACAGTATGTTCAGTCAAATCTACTTGTCATTTGAAACAACTGGTGAAGTAACATTCCACAGGAAAAAAAAATGTTTCTTTTTAATCTAAGATTTGGCCAGGACTCTAAGATTAACTTATTCTTTAAAATTACGACTCTTCAAAGAAGTGGAAACAAAAAGCTGCCCATTGAGTGGGCAGTGGCCAAACAAATTATGATACTTGAATGTAATGGAATATTACTGTGTTACAAGAAACTATTAAAGGGAAGATTCGAAGGAACATGGTGAGACTTCTAAGAAGTAGAGAGAAGATTTACAATGTGAAGTAAGCAGAGTGAGGGGAAAATAGGCATGACCGTACATTCAACAATATAAATGGAAAGAAACACCACAAATCAAAACTGAATGTTATTAAATTTTGATAACCAACCTTGGCTCCAAAGGAAAATGACGAGAACATTTTCCCCTCCCTTCTTTGAAGAAGTGTGGAGGAGGCAGGTACAAATGTGTAATATTAAAATACAACATTGCACTTGGCTCATGAGAGGCCTCCAAGTGGGATGGATTTGGACTTAGGAAGACGTAGGTTCAAATCCAGTCTCTCACATTTGCTAGTTCAGTGAACATTGACAAGTCATTTAACTTCTCTGAGCCTCAGCTTCTTCAACTGTAAAAAGAGGATGTTGGACTTGATGACCTTTAAAATTCCTTTAAGCTTTAAATTTATGAGCCTATATTAATATAATGTACTAACTAGTGTTACTTAACTATTTTCTTCTATTTTTTTGTTATGTTGATCCCTATTTGGGTAGTGGACATATTAATGGGTTATAATGAAAATATAATGGAAATTAAAGGTTTTAAAAAAACAAAAAATATCAATAAAATTTAGTTTTATTATCTTTTTTTTAAAATGGCTCCTACCATCAAGTCTCTAGATTTCCAGAAGCAATTCCTTCTAGGCCAAAGGTATGCTAGAAAGAGCGTGTGGTCATTGACAAACAAAACATGGTACAGAGGCAGTATGGTGCAATACTTATCATATCAATGAATGAGAAAATACTAAGCCAGGATTCAAATCCTGTCCCCAGTTCTTAGAAACTTTGGGACCATAGATTAGTCACTTAACTTTATGCTGCAGGAAGGGAGATAGTACAATGCATAGAGTGCTAGACCTGAAGACAGGAAGACCTGGGTTTAAATCCTGCCTCAGGCACTTATTAGTTATCTGACTATGTTGGTAAACAAAATGGGCTCTTAGCACTCAGTTCAACCAAGTGCCCTTGAAGAGTTTGGCCTTTGTTTCCTTGATTAGATTTGACAGTCCTTGGTGACCTCCTTGCTTCAGGGGAGTGTCTAGTTTACACATGAGTTTGAGTGACATGTTTGGAACATCAGAGGCTTTTGACCAGGTGGGTTTAAGTTGCCTCTTTGTGACGATTCTAGGTCACGTGGGTGAGTCGCATGTGTGACTCACCCTTGACCCTGAAAAAGATATAAAACCAGGGGTTGTCTTTCTCTTTTTCGGAGCTCTTACCCACACAGCCATGGTGGCGCACGTGACTCTGGGCCAGCCCTTGTTATGAGCTCCCCGGCTGAACTCAGATGTTGGTAACTATGAATTGTATTTGGTCTTTCTGTCGATGTTTGTAATTTGCTTGTTTTTGCTCTGAAGTTCAGGGTGCTGGCTTTTCCCCCTGAACTAAGTGAATGCTATTTGTATGCTGAATAAAAGTAAGCTTGTCAACCCCTTCATGTTGCCTTCCTTACTAAAGCAGATCAAAAGAACCTGGGCTTTTGCAGTGTGCTGGTAGCGTTCTTGTTGTTGGGCTTGTCTTGGTCTTTCACCCCCACAACAGCTGCTAGCCAGATTGTTGAAACACTGACCCTTGGCAAACCACTTAACCTATCTTCCTAAAATGTACCCTAAAATGAGTATAATAATAACACCTCCCTCTCAAGGTTGTTGTGAGGATGAGATAATATTTATAAAATACTTTACAAACCATAAAGTATTATATATATATATATATATGTATATATATATATACACACATGTGTATGTATATATATATATACACACATGTGTATGTATATATATACACACTAGTTATTATTGTTAATAATTCATTTCCTCATTTGTAAAATTGAAATTTTACTATTTAGGTTTCCTCCCTCACTTGAGTTGTGAGGAAAATGTTTTGCAAGATGTAACATGCTATTGAAATGTGAGTTATTATTATCAATGTATTAGCTTAGTTCTAATTCTCAAGGACTAGTGTGATTCCATTACATTACCACAAATTTGCACGGTATTTAGTTGATTTTTAGTAGGGCTCCTATTCAGTTATGGCAAGGATCCAACTCTAATTCATTTGCAAGGTGTCTTGTCACCATGTGGTTCAGGTGTGAAAAAGAACAACTTATGATTCCCACACAAATCAGAACTTGGCTCTAAATGCACCCACAACATTTTCTAATTTCTCCACAAGATATTTACTTGGAGTTCTAAGTCCCTACTTCCTGAAAGATGTAGGTCTGTGGTTTAGCAAAGTCTAATTCTTATACTAGGGTGGCCCAGATAATTTAAGGAATAGGATAAACATGTGCTACCATAATTTCTACTACTCTCATAGAAAATTACTTTTTCTTTCTAAATACAACTTAATATGTATAAGGCAAAACATTCTTTTAAGTTTGAAGGTATATAATTAGTTTGATATGTTATTTGTTTGAAAGGTACTGGAACACACAAACTTCCTGCTTTTCCTATTTTTGACTTATGTGTCAAGGGATCACTAAAAATAAATAACTCAACCTTTTTCTGGGGGGGGGGAGGTGGAAGGGGAAACAATATGTTGTGGAACAATGAGTGTTACCATTACAATATATTATTTAATGTGTAACTTTTTCATAACTATTGTAACTAGTTCCTCTGTGTCAAGACTCCCTGGTCTAATCCATCTTCCACAGAGATGTTGAGGCAATACTCCTAAAATGTGGATCCAATCATATCATCAATACATTCCAGTGGCTCCCTATTACTTCTGGAGTCAAATATTATCTTTTTGGCATTTAAAGCTTCTCACAACCTGGCTACTCCCTGCTTATCTAGGTTTCTTCACATTATTCCCCTCTTCCCACTCAATGGTCCCAGCTATACTGGCCTTCTTGCTGTTCCACCTATACAATGTTCTAGCTTTGATCTCCCTGCCTTGGCACTAACTGTCCTTGCCAGTATACATGTAGGATGTGTTTCTTTCTTACTTTAACTTCTTAGAATCCCTAGCTTTCTTCAAAACTCAGATAAAATGCCACTTTCTGTAGAAGACCTTTCCTAGTACACTCTTTATCCCCATTGCTCAAGCTTCTTCCACTAAGGTTACCTTGTATCTGCTCTGAAAGTATCTTGTCTCTATTAGTGTATATGTTGTCTCCCCCGTTAGAATGTAAGCTCTTTGAGGGAAGGGACTCTGCTCTTTCTTTGTGTCCCTATTGTTTAGCATAGTACCTGTACATAGTAAATATTTAATACATGCTTGTTAATCTATATTGTTGTTACATGTATATTCGGCATGGATATCAATTTATATCCTGAAAGAATAATGAGAAATGAATCTAGTGTATACGGGATAAATTAAGGATAGCTTAGCCTTTCCATTTCCTGACTTCATCTGTGTTCAAATTTCAGCCATGATGCGTACTTTAGATAGATTTTGTTTTTGTTTTTAAAGAAATAATATTATGTTTGGCTGAACTAATTGGACCTTTTGATACATATAAATAACTGACTGTTACGGTGAAATAATACTAAGGATTTCATCCTGCCTGAGATATTTTAATTTTCTCTTTGTCTTTTTTTTTCCATCTCAAACCTCTCTGGGGTCCTTTCACAAAATGTATAGTATTTATTTTCAATATATTCTCTGCTTGTTCCCTTTTATTCTGTCCCTTTCCTTTTCTATTCCTAGGTTTTAAAATCACCATCATTACTCCTAGAAAAGGTATAAGAAGCCATCATATACAGATTTTGCATGATGTGTCTTTTATAAACTATAAACCACCAGAGGGAGAATAGCTTAGCAGTCCAGGATATCATATTTTTATCTCCTCTAAGATTATTTAACTTCTTGCCTTTTTCATTTTTTTCAAGTTCTTTTCACACTGCTTTTCATATGCTCATAAAATAATGCCTTACCCAAACATCAGATCTAGTTTCTTTATATATTCCTACCTATACAATATGTAGTAAAAATGGAAAATAAAAGTTTATAGACAGAGCATGAAAAGGAAAGGAGTGGAAGTCAAGGAGAGATTGTACTATAGGTCAGCAAAGTAATACAGAGATTTCATTCAGATCAAAGAAAGTTAGAAATTATTTGACAGTGTTTGATATGAAACAGCTGTGTTGAGAAGTCTTCTGTAATAATTTTTCCTCCCTTTTCCTTACAGAGGGCTGAGCTGTCTTGAAAGAATTCAGACAGCTAAGTGTGGCCACTATTTTCCCTTTTCTCTGACTCCATATTCAATTGGAGAAGATATGATACAATGTGACGTGTCAATGTATGTCTGATCAAAGTGTCATCTTCCATGAGGACCACACTCTCTGATTTGGGCTTCAACTGCTACAAACCAGATTTGGATGGAATCAGAAATGGATTTTCTTTCACTTCATTTCATGAGCTCTGGGAGAGGAGAGAATGGTAAATATACATCTCCTTTGCTGGGAAAGCCATCTTCTCCGATACCTGGGTCCCAAGGCCTTTAGAGATTATCCCATGGCTGGCTCCATAACAAATGGCTTCAGAAGAGTAAGGTCTCTATAGACCATTTAAATGTAAATGTAGACCATCCCCTACTAGTTTATTTAGTTTTGTTTTGCTTTGGGTCTGAACCTATGACTTCATTGGTTGGGAAACTCCTTCCACCAGCGCAAATTGGTGACATATCATAACTTAAGATCTTAATGAGTTGCCTGGGGACATATAGAAATTAAGTGACTTGCTTATAATCGCACAACTAAATTGAACATAGGCCTTCCTGCCACTAAGATTAACCTTCTATCCCTTAGGACAAGCTTTCTCTCCCCTTACCACTTCCTAAAACCAGAACCAATAGTTATAACCAAGTTAAATTCATTTTGATAAGTCTTCAATAAGAAGAATTCTGGTTTTATTAAGTGTCTGAGAAAATCTATATATTTTATGCTCCAAATATTAATACTAAATAAGATGATCTGGGGACTAGTTGGATTATCTTCTTCACTTCTATCTCACATGAAGGGACAGCCCTGCTACTCACTGTGTTAAATCCCTCTACTTGCACAATTCCATCCCATTCCATCCCATCTCCTCCAATAGATTGCCTCCTCTATCATCCTCCTTCTTTCACTTACCTTCATCTCTCTCTGTTTACTCCCCCCTTCTCTACTACCTTCGCATATACTCATATTTCTACCCCCTGAAAAAAAAATCCTCACTTGATATTTCTTTCCTTGCTATAGGTTATAGGTCTATATCTCTTCTACCCTGTATGAAGGTCATCTACAATAAGTCCTTCCACTTTTTCTCCTCTCACTCTCTTCTTATCTCCCTGTAATCTGGTTTATGAACATATCATTCTAATGAAAATATTCTCTCCAAATTTACAAATAATCTAATTGCTAAACCAATGACTTTTTCTCAATCCTCATCCTTTTTGAACTCTCTGCAGCTTTTGACACTGTCAATCACCCTCTTCTCCTTGGCCCTCTTTTCTCTCTAGGTTTTCAGGGCACTGATCTGTCCTGGTTCTCCTTCTACTTATATGACCACTCCTTCTCAATCTCCTTTACTGAATCCTTATCCAGGTCACACCCACTGATCATAGGTATTCTAGTGGCTCTGTCCTGGGCCCTTTTCTCTTTTCCCTCAATGTTACCTGGTGATCTCATCAACTCCTACAGATTTCATTACTATCTGTATGCTGATGATTCTCAGTTGCCTACTCTATCCTTACCTCTCTGTTGACTCTAATCTTGCATCTCTAACTGCCTTTCAGAAATCTCAAACCAGATGTTCTGTGGACATCTTAAACTCAATATGTCCAAAACTGAACTCTTTCCTCTCTCCCTAACCCCTCTCCCACCTCCCAACTATTACTATTGCTGTCAAGGTTATCATGACCCTCCTAGTCCCTCAACTAGGCCACATCCTTTACTTCTCACTATCTTTTACGCTCCATTTCTAATCCATTGCCAAGGCCTGTTCATCTTACCTTTGCAACACCTCTTGAATACACTCACTTTTTTCATCTGACATTACCACAGCCATGGGCATGGGCCCTTTTAACCTCACTCATGGACTATTACAACAGCTGTTCAGTGGATCTGCCTTTATAAGTCTCTTCCCTTAGATTGTGAGCTCCTTGAGGAAAGGGACTGTCTTTTGCCTCTTTTTGTACTCCTAGTACACAGTACCAGGCACATAAATACTTAATAAATATTCACTGATTCATTGACTGAGAAGATGGTTCTCAATCACAGGTTGTGTTTGTCCTTCGTTTTCGAAGAGGACCATGGCATCAAGGAAATGATGATATGACTTGCAGTTGACTTTGATTTAAGTGAAGGAGGGCTATGCAAAGTCACCAGCCTCACTTTCTCCTCTAGAGCCATCTGGCTCCAGTGACCAGATATTCATCAGAATGACTGGAGATGGCCCAGGAGGCAATGGGAGATCCTGACCCTTTTAGGCTAAGGCCTTTCATTGTACTCACTTAGAGTGAGGTAACACCAATTCAGTAAACTCTTTAAGAAGTGAGTTGAGGGAGAGCAGCTAGGTGGTGCAGTGAGTAGAGCACCTCCAGCCCTGGAATCAGGAGGACCTGAGTTCAAATCCAGCCTCAGACACTTGATACACTTACTAGCTGTGTGACCTTGGGCAAGTCACTTAACCCCAATTGCCCTTCCTTCCCCTCTCCAAAAAATAATAAAAAAAAAAAACATGTGAAGAAGTGAGTCAAGGCATGGCACCAGCTAGTTGGGTAACTCAGCTCGTCCTCTCTCTCCCTTTACTCTCCAAAGGTAGGTAAATTTTGATGGCCAGAAGCTGCCCACTTAACTTGGGGTTTACTGGCTAGATTCTTTCCTTCCTTCTTTCTCAATTAATCATGCCTTACAAGACATGAGGGCAGAGTGAGACCTTGGAGTGAAATGAGAACTCAGTATGACATAGTGCTTTCATAGTTTTTTCTTAAAATTCACCAACTTAACACGAAGAAATCCTGCAAAACTAGCTTTCAAAGTACCAGTAGGAACAGGCCCAATGCTGATCAGGATTCCTGGGATTACCGAAAGGACTCATTTTCTTTGCCCTTTGATCACTTAACAACAGTTTAATGTTTATGTTCATGAACTGATTAAGATAATCCCTATAAAAGTGGTGTTATGCTGAAGAGGTCAATTTAAGCCAATGTCTACTTTTCTTTCAGTGTCATCTCTTCTATGAGGCTTGAGGGAAGCGGGCAGTTTCCTGTCAAAACATATATGTCGTAAAGTGTCTATCACACTCGAAATAATATATTTGGCAGAAGGGAATCCAAAGAGTCCAAATTTATTGTTCTTTGCTGTAGCCGGTTAAGCATTCAAGAACTAATTATCAAGGACTATTCTGAATGCTGTGATGGACACAAAAATGTGTAAGATTCAGTCTGTCCCTTTAAGGAGCTTATGTCTAGATGGGGCAATAAGACACACACACATACACACGAAAAGTTAATTAACAGCTTAACAATATTGGCAGCAAAACAGGCCACATAAGATTCATGTTCTGACTCTGAATTTCCTATGACATTGGGTTGATTTTTATCCTTCTGTTTCCCATTCATCCTTTTTCTATGGAATAATGTTATTGTTAGCCTGGGGAATCAGACAGTTGAATAGGGGTGGCAAAAGAAGGGCCAAGCAGAGCATGTCTGGGAAAATATCCTTTCCAAATTAGATTACTGGTGGCATATTGCTGATGACAATATTCCAACTCTATATTAGGCTGATAATGTCCAGTTAGTCCCATTTTCCTTGAAAAACCAAAAGTTGCAATATCTGGAAATATTTAGTAATGTGGGTGCCTTTTTGACTGGTGTATTTAAAAAAAAACAGTTTATAAGAAATAAGTAGAGAAAGGAATACTTGCTCCGGTTACATGAAACTTTTGCACATTTAAACACAGACATGTCATTCAAATATATTTCTTCACTATCTCCTTTTTCCCCACTCCATTGTCAAATGAAGAGATTGCCCTCATCCTTGCCAAGAGCTACCTTGACCCACACTGATGATCCCATCAATTTCTTATTTTCTCCAGATGATTGTCCCATACTATCACCTCCACGTATTCTCTTTTCTTTGTCTACTATCTCTTCACCTGCTACATATAGACATATCCATGTCTACCCCCATCCTTAAATAATCCTCACTTGATTCTGGCACCTCCTCTAATTATAGTCCCATATCTCTACTAGCCTTCATGACTAAATTCCTTGGGAAAGCCATCTATGCTTGGACCCACTTTCTCTTCTCTCTACTTTTCCTCAACCTGCTGCAGTTTGGATTCTGCATCATCATTCAACCAAAACTTTTCTCTCCAAAGTTATAAATGATCTCTTAATTTTCCAAACCCAATAGCTTTTTGTTGGTCCTCAAATTTCTTGATCTACCACTTATATTATATTGTATTGTATTGTATTGTATTATATTATATATATATTGATCATATCTTTATGTATACTCTCTTCTCTTTATGTAATATGTAATATTGCTCTTTCCATGTTCTCTTCCTATATTTCTAATCACCCAACTCAGTCTCCTTTGTTAGTTCATCATTCATGCCACATCTACTAAGGCCTTTGGGGGTCTACAAGGTTCTTTCTTAAGTCCTATTCTCAGTTCTCTTTGTTGCTGTCCCTTGGTGATCTCATTTATTTCCCTTGGCGATCTTATCAATGATTATGTTCGGTTAGCATCTCTATGAAGATGAGTCCTAGATCTGTCTCTTCTGAAATATAGCCTTGCATATCCAATTTTCTAATGAACATTTGAACTAGTAGTGCTGTAGTTATCTCAAATATATCCAAAACAGAGCTCTTTATCTTTCCTTTCAAACCCTCTTTTCTTTTGCACTTCCCTTTTACTTAAGAGCCATTGCGATCCTCCTAGTCTTCTAACTGTGCAGTTGGCATCCTTACCCAATCTCTCATTCTTACTCAAACTGCATATTTGCCATTTGCAAAATCTTGCTGTTTTTGCCTTCTCTGACCTCTCCCATATATGTTTGAGCCTCTTCACTCACAATGACACCACCTTAGTTCAGACCTTCATCACCTCTCACATGGACTGTTGTAATAGCCTTATAGTTGGTCTCCCTGCCTCAAATCTATCCCCATCTCAAGCTATATTTCATTCAGCTACCAAAGTCATTTCCCTAAGGTGTAAATCTGGTCATGTCTCTCTTGCATTCAATAAACTCCTTTCTTACCTTCAGGGTCAAATATAAATTACTGTATTTGAAACAACGCTTTCCAGAACATTTTCCACATCCTACCTTCCTAGTCTTCTTATCTTTGATTTCCCTCCACATGTTCTATAATCTAGAAACCTAGCCCTATTTGCTGTTCCTCATACATGGGCCTTCATCTCCCACTTCCATGCCTCTGTCTAGTTCTCATTCCTAGAATGCTTCCCATCTCAGCTCTGTCATTTAGCTTTCCCAACTTCCTTCAAGACTCAGTTCAAATCCACCTTTGGCAAAAGCCCTTTACCTACCCTTTCCACCCTTCCCAACTGCTAGCAATTCTCCCCTCTAAACTAGTAGTGTTCTCCCCTCTAAGATTACTTTCTATCTACTTGTAACAACAATGTGACTTGCCCCTACTGTTGCTGTGTAAGATCAACAACAATAGCACACAGCAGGGCTGCCAGCACAGGATCTTTGATCTGCTTTTCTAAGGAAAGCAACCTTAAGTGGGTAACAATCTCACTTTAATCAAACATACATATATAATTCACTTAGTTCACGGGGGAAAGCCAGCACCCTGAACTTCAGAGCAAATACAAATAGATATTACAAACATAGACAATATAAACAGATCAACATTTCTGTCTAACCAAATCACAATATGCATGGTTACCAGAGAAGCACTAACATCTGGGTCTTTTTCAAAGCCAGGGGGTCTTAAAAACGGCTGCCCAGAGTCTCCTCTAGTCAAATCACCAGACACTCTTCCAGTGAGTGAGAGCCCCAAACAAAGTGCTAACCTCTGAGTTTATATACCCTTCTTAGGTCCTGAAGGCTTCACACCTAATCAGCAAAAGGGTATGGGCCTAGGTCTTAGCACCTAGCAAGATTTAGACAAGGACACTTAATTACTTTATCATTCTAAAAAAGAAAACAGTAAAAAAAAGTCCCACCCAGCTTAACATTACACTACTCTATATATAATTTCTATGCACGTAGTCATTTCCATGTTGTCTCTTCTGTAGAATGTGAGCTCCATGAAGACAAGGACTATTTTGGCCTTTCTTTGAATTTCCAGTGCTTAATATAGTTCCTGGCACAAAATGAACACTTAATAAAATGCTTGTTTACTTTACTTGATTAGAACCTTTAAATAAAAAAAATAGAACATTGCTTAAATCAGAATTGTTAGCTCCCAATAGGCTAGGACTTAAGATTACTCAAGTAATATCATGCACTCCCCATAGCAAGAGGTCCTGACTAGAATCCTGGATTTTTAAACCAACCAACCCAAAATGAAGTTTATAATTTCATATCCCATTTTCATTCACTCTCCTTTTATACCTTGCATGGTTTAGTGAAAAAAAAAGTTTTTACATATAATTATATACCTTTGAAATTTTTTCTTTATTAGACACATTTGAAGGGTTTTTTCCCTAAGTCATCCACTTTAGTAGGCAATTAGAAGAAGAGCAAATATTCAATTCTATAGCTACCCTCCATTTTAAACAATGAACATGTTCTTAAGTAATTTATCAATTGAAATTCTTAAATTATATGTTGTGTATAACAGTGGAAAAGAGGGCTTAAATGAAAGATGTAATGAACCTTCATGTAAAATGAAAAGTTAGTGTGTAAAGTTAATAATCTCTACTACCCCAATTCATCAGTTTGGTAATTTCAGGAATTGAAAATCTTTTTTCTTAAACTGAGGTATATCTTTATTAGTTATTACTACTTAAACATGAGACACGTCACAGAAATTTTGATGGATGGATTCCATAGAAGTCATCTTGAGTTTTCAAAGATTAAAATTAAGTGGACTAAGACTGACACAATATTTGAGTATATTAGAGTGAACCCAAATAAATAAATATGTTTGTCCTCTTACAGCTTAAAGAAGATCTACAGCAAGACTTTCAATGTCACTCAATGGAAGGAAAACTGATAGACTTTTGGGTAATATTAATTTGGAAAGAATATCTCATCATTCAATCTGTTGATTTGTGAAAAATGTTTTATAATAAGTATGATTATAACATTCAGTTAAATATTGTATTTAGTGGACCATATTGCTGGAAATTTAAACTATGAAAAAGGTCAAAAAGAAAAGAATTAATCTTTAGCTAGGTGTCCATTGCTGTTGAGTTTATGAAACCTGTTTCTCCCAATGATGTCTGAACTTCGTGTTTGTTCATGGATCATCCTGAATATTGTTCCCATAGAGGTTAGTTTGTCAAAAACTAATTGCCAGAAAGAATTGGAAACCTCTAGAGTTGGTCAAAGTCCTCTGGACTATGCTAAAGTCTCTGGCAGCACTCTTTCAATTCAGTTCAATTAAATTCAAACATTTATTAAACTCCATTTATGTCCAAGGTCTCCACTGAAATCCTATATCTAGTCTAATTAAATAATTTATTAAGTACCTTTTATGTGCGAAGATCTATTATAGGCTCTGTGCTTGGAATACAAATATACAATGAAAGCCAGTGCCTGCTCAGGAAGGACTTGACATGCTGCTGGGGGTGGAGGGTATATCATGTAAACAGAGAAACATATACATGATGATTTGAAAAAGTAGAGAGCACTCACACGTAATGTGGTCATGAAAGGCTCTTTAGGAGGTAGCACATAAGTCAAACCTTCAAGATTTCTAAGGATTGGAAGTGAGGAGGGAGTACGTGACAAGCATGGGAGGCAGCCTATGCCAAGGAACAGAGGCAGAAGACGAGAGTTCTGAGTTCAGGAACAACATGTAGGTCAGTTTTTCTGGAATATAGGGTGGTTGAAATAGGCCTAGAAAGGGATGCTATAGCCAGATTAAATTTAAATCCAGGTCTTTAAATCCTAAACTGATTATATTTTTTTCCTAGGGGCAATAGGAAGCCATTAAGATTTCTTGAGAAGAGAAGTGATCTTATCAGACTTGCACATTAGGAGGATGATTTTGCCACATTTTGGAGAAGCAATTAGAAAAGCAAAGCACTGAAACTCAACTAGGAGTCTGATGCAATAGTTCGGACAATAGATACTGAGGGTTTGAACTGGGTGGGTAGTGATATGAATAAAGAGAAGAGGCAAATGCAAAACATGTTTGGAGGGAGAATCGACAACAACTGAGTGGATATAGGAGGTTAAGAGAGAGGAAGAGTCAATTATATCCTCAAGGTTACAAATGTAGGTGACTAGAAATATCGTGATAAATATGGAAGAAACTAGAACTAGGATGGGGAAGATAATTGAATTCTGTTTTATCCATGTTGATTTTAAAAGGCCTACAGAACAATTGGGGGCATATAGAATTTGAGAAAATATTTGGTTTGAAAGATAAATCTGGTAGTCATTTGCATAGAGATTATAGATATACCTATAGTAACTAATGGGATAATGAAAAAAGAGTTTGTTAAAGGAGAAAAGAAGACCTTGTAGAACATCCACAGTTAGGAGGCATAACATGGATGTCAATCTAGCAAAGAAGACTGAAAAGGGGTCAGAGAGGTAGGGGTAGAAACAGGCCAGTACTATCTTGAAAAGCATGGGCAGGAAGAATATTCAATTAAAGGGGTAGTCAAGAGACTTAAAAGCTATAGAGAGGCCAAAAAGAATGAGAATTCAAAATAATTTATCAGATTTAATCATGAAAAATCATAGGTAACCGTGGAGAGAAATATTTCAGTAGAGTAGCATGGACCAAGTCAGATCTCAAAGGTTTGTGGAGTAGTGGGAAGAAAGGAAATGAAGGCACTTTTTAAAACTTTTGATTCATTTTTGCTGCAAAAGGTTATAGAACAGAAGGATAGTTTAAAGGATGATAGGCAGGACCATGTGATGTTATGATTATGATTATTATTTTTTAACGGAGACCTGGGAAGGAGTAAGTAGTTAGAGACACTATGATTCAAGAGGCAAGCTACTACCAAAAGAGATGAGATCTAGACCCAAAGAGGAAACAAGGTAACCTTGATAAGGAGAAAAGACAACTGTCCATCAGCGGCTAAAGAAAAGGAGAAGAGATGTTGAGATTTCCAGTATTAATGAGAGTAGTCTGGTCTGACTGAAATGTAGAGGATATATAGCCAATTAGGGTCAAAAGGAGTCTTACATGACTGAACCGACTGAACAACAACCAAAAGGGGAGAAAGGTGAAATAAGGTTGAAAAAGTAGGTTGGAGCAATATTGTGGAGGGCCTCAGATGACATAAATTTTCACATTTTTCTCAAAGGCAGTTGTGAGCCATTTGAGTTTTTTGAATAGAAAAGAGACATGATCATATTGGCGAAACACTTCCACAGATATTAAGAAGTTTTTTCTTTCTTGTTTTTTTTTCCTTCTAGAGGAAGAAACATACTAGACAGATGTATGTAGATGTATGTAGACATGATGTAATTTGAATATGGAAAACCATTCATCTCCAGAACTTGGTACTGATGTTGAGCTCTCCTAGCAACTTCAGTTAGTACTGATTGGCAAAACCTTTGGATGATCCTCAGCCAAAGCTTTCTCCTGATCTTGGGCCAGGTGTGGTATTAAACATTCCAAGTTCAACTGGAAAAAATTACAGAGCATTTGTTGATGCTGGATCCCAACTTAGTGGTTATGGTTGAATTCGTTTGGAAATTTCAAGTTATTTCAGGTTTAATCTAGAAATCCAAACTCATACCAGTTCAAACAGGTAGCAGTTGAAAGATAGAGCTAAAACCAAGCCAGGAAGTCTTGTAGAAAACCATGTAATCTAGCGTCACGGCCTCTCAGAACCCACTTGAAAAAGGAAGAATTATCTGCAGAAATTTCACTTCATGTTGAGAAATCATATCCACAAGTGATGATGGATTGGGCAGAAACTAAAGTGGACATACACTCAGTGTCCTTCAGAGTATGTCTCAACGCACCTCAATTAGTTAAGGGTCAGAGAATGGCACAGTGGTTAAGGCACTGGGCTGGAGGTCAGGAAGAACTGTTTACATGCATGCTTTTGATACATATTAATTTTGGGACCATGAGAAAGTCTCCAACACTCTAGGTCTCATGTTTAAAATGCCCATAATAATATCTGTACTACCTAACTCATAGAGCGGTTATAAGGATTAAATGAGATATGTATATAAAATATTTACCTAATATTAAAGTATTTTTATATCATGTTCAGGTTTGCAAAGAACATTATCTCATTTGATCCTCCTAGTAAGGCAGGAACTAACTAAAACTTAAAGAAATTAAGTTACTTGCTCAGAGTCACATGGCCAGTAAATGTCAAAGACAAAATTTGAATTCAGGTCTTTCTCACTCTAAGTCCAGCACTCTATATACTATATATACTATATATACTCTAACAATGTCACTGACTTAAGAATTTAATCATTCAACACATATTCATTAGACACATATTATGTGCAATCCACTATATTAGGTATAGGAAGGGGGCACAAAGATAAATTAGATGGAGTATCTTGCCCTCAAGGAGAATATCGTTAAGTAGGGGTGATGAGAGGTATACACAGATAAACCAATACAAAATATAACATATGCATAGGAGGAGGGAAAAATACAATGAAGTCAGGTAAGGGAGAGATCACTTCCATTGCTGTCAGGTAAGGATGGTATTTGAATTGAATTGATATTGGAGGTGATATTTGCTCTGGGCCTTGAAAGAAGTCAGCAGAATTGAGAAGAGATAGCAATTGTGAATTATACACGGAGCCATTTAAATGAATGTGAACATTTCCCTGGATTATAAAACAGATTAGGCAAAAAAAGCAACTTTAATGTCAATCTGTTTAAACTAAGGACATTCTATTGTATAATACACTATGAACTCAATTCATGTAGCCCTAAAAATGAAATACTAATAATTGAAGTACTGTTGCAAATATTGTCCATTCTGCTGGTAAGCTGCATTTTGAATCAGTCCCTATTCCTATTAATTTTGTAAATTTGGCTGCAGTTTCCTGCAGGGCTTATAAAAGCCTGGGCTTTTAGAATCCTTGCCAAACAGACATACTTTGTCCATACAAGCAGAGCCAACTCAGTTAAAGTCAAGGATGATACAGGAAGTCATAAACCCTTTTAAAATTATATCTGAAGGGTTCTGGATTTGGAACCAGGGACTTGGTTTCAAATCATGGAGGAAGAAGTTTACTACTTCCTACCTTGGGTAAGTCATATAAATTTTCATAGCTTCTATTTCCTCAACTGTAAAATAAAGGGATTATAGTAAATGAACTCTCAGCTCCCGTCTAGTTCGAATATCCTATAATCCTATGAACTTTGTGATCAAAATTGCACAGATACGTGAGATATTTTATTCTAATGAATTCCACTTTTAAATATCATATTTTAACATTATAGCAGAATGGTGGAAAAGAACAATGTGGTTTTTTTAAACAGGAGCTGGATTCAAATCATGACTCTTTTATTTACTTCTAGTGTGATGCTTTGTAAAACATTTCAATCTCTCTGGACTTGTTTCTTCAAAGAAGGGGGGTGGGATAGGATAATTTCTAAATTCCCTTTCAGTTTTTGATCTTGGACTCTGTTCTGATTTAATTGTTGAAGTAGAAAGAGTATTGCATGGAAGTGAAAGTACTTTGGCTTGAATCCTGTTCTTCCAGTTAAAGCTCCTCCTTAAATCTCCATTTTAGGGAGAATGCCCAAGCCACCCAGATTCACTACAAACTCTACTTCCACACTTTTTCTTTCTTTCTTTCTTTTTTTTTGGAGGAGGGTAGGCAAGGCAATTGCTTTTAAGTGACTTGCCCAAGGTCACCCAGCTAGTAAGTGTGTCAAGTGTCTGAGGCCGGATTTGAACTCAGGTCCTCCTGAGTCTAGGACCAGTGCTCTATTCACTGCACCACTTAGCTACCCCCAGAGATTTTTTTCCCAGTGTCCCTGCTAGGTATCTGTATTTCCACTCCCCCTTTTCTAGCTTCTTTCTATGTGTTGTCTTTCTCCATTAGAATGTAAGCACCTTAAAGGCTGGAGTTATCATTCCTTTTGCATGTATTTGTATTCCCTGTGTTTACTGCTCCTGACACATGGGATTCTCGTAATAAATGTGGGTTGACCAACCTCTCAATCATGAAATCATCATGTAGATACATACTTTTTTGTGTACATCTGTAGTTAGGCACATAGTAAACATTCATGTGTGGCATTTGCCTCCAAGTGGTGCAGTTTGGCAAGGCAATGCTCAGATGTGATGTCATTATTTCTAAAGCCCAAGAACATCATTTTGGGTCCACAAGGCAAAGTTAATTGATCATGTGTCCTTATTTGGGGTTTTGAAAATGTGGTTACTCCAGGCAGAGGGCTAAGTATATTGGGGATTAGGAGAACTGGGTCTGATTTGAACTCTGCCAATATGTAGCTGTGTTACATTGGAAAATTCATTTGATCTCTCTGTACTTCAATTTCCACAAGGATCAAAAAATTCAGACATCATAATAATAGAAAAAAATAATACTTGGCTTTTTATAGTGTTTCTCAGAATTTTTAAATTTCCTTTTGTATTGTTAATTTCACAATCATCAACTAATAAAATATTTTATTATACAAAAAAGAACAGAAAAGTATACTTGAACATATATTATTTGCAAAACTCCTTCCCTGCTCTATTTCTGTTTCAGACTTTGGGATAATAATAATAAAATATCCTGATTTTAATCCTTCTGCTATTGGTTCTTGGCTTTTTTTTAGCAAGTTGCTTAGTTTTTCTGTGTCTCAGTTTCCCTATTTAAGTGAAATAGATGTAGATTTTATCATCTGCACAGGCTGAGAAGTATTGTATATCATAAAGCAATATATAAGTGTGTGATATATTTCTACTGCTGGTGTTATTACTGCTAATTATAGTACAAAAGCATGAAAAAAATGAATAGGCTTTTATTCCTTGAAGGAAAAAGAAACAATAGAAGATATAGTAGGTTGATTGAAAGAGGGATAGAAACTGGACAGAACAGTGAAGATGGGGGCTCTATAAGTATGAAAGAAGGAACCTGACACAAGGGGCCAAGCAAGGCTTAATTTGTAATGAAAAAGGAACCAGCTTGGAGGTGAGGTGAAATGGTAATTTTACAATTCAAAAAGAGATTTTTCAAGTGTCCTAAAATGCAAAAGAAAAGTGGGTTTCTAAGGACTTTGAAGGAAGCCATGGTTTGATTAGAATTCAGGGGGAGCCTTGGGTAACTGGAGTTTATTAGGTGAATTCCTATGACTCCATTTTTAATCCTGCCTATGCAGGGGCTCTTAACCTGGGGTCTATGGATTCCTTCTACAGATAGATTTCAGGGGGTCTGTGAATGAAGATGGGAAAAATAAATATTTTCACTTAGCTTTCTTATTTATCATTTGTTTCAGTTGTCATGCAGGCCACAATAGTATCCTGATTAGAAATCCATAAGTTTTCTGCAGATTGCCAAAGGGATCCATGATACAAAAAATGATTAAGAATTCCTGACTTCCAGGAAAGAGCTATTGGGGTGACCTTTAAAGCTATCTTGATGTCCTAAGATGTTGCGTTCTATCTGCTGTAACAGTACATGAACAAACAGCACATGGTTTTGGTAAAGAGTGGTCAGAATTTGACCCTGGGAAGATGGAAGACGGCTGTAATGTTAATTCTTTAAAATAAAAATGCTTTGAGAAAGCCAGAAATAAATCCAGTTACTATAAACAAGGCAAGGAGAGGCTTACTCATCACAGGGAAAAGTGGGGCTCATTAAAGAAGGTAATTATTACCTCTGACATACCGATCTGTGTGCTGCTTTAAATTAAGGTTCTTAACGAGGCATTTCATTGTATATCCTCAACTGAGGGATTTGAGGAAACAGCCTTCCTTAAGAAGTTGTTGCAAATGGGAATACTGTGCTCAAGGCTTTTGCTTGGTGAAGAGTTTGGTGAAGTTGGGATGTATAGTAGCAAAAATGGGTTTTGCTGAAGAATCCATTTATTTGAATTGACTAATAGAAAGACTGTGTGCTTATAAGTGGGGAATACTATTTTTTCCCTGCATGATATTTGCTTGTTAATTTCAACATGAAGCAAATAACCCATGGGCATATACTGTGTGTAATCTTTCTAGAAATGTAACCAGCTTCCCCCCCACACCCAGCCCACCCTCTCCCAAGACTTGTGATTTAGTTGTTGTAAGGAGGTCACCAAGTGAGGGGAATCATCTACCAATGCACATTAGAACTTGCTTAGAGAGAAAGTGACATAGCCAGAGTCACATGGACTGTGTGTTTCAGAGACAAGACCTGAAAGTGGATTGTTCTGATTCAGAGTCTATCTCTCTAACCACTGGGTCATGCTGCTTTTTTTGAGCCACCATCTTGATAATTGTTTTAAATATATAAATTGTTTGAAACATAAACTAGTGAAATTCTGCATGATTGCATTTTTAGAACTTCTGATTATTTTCTTTCTCCTTTTTCTTTTTTTGCATTATTCATAAATATGGAGGTATGTATTTCAATTTTTATAGACATTTGTGCACAGGCTTACATGACTTGATATCAGATTTCCTCTGGATAAGAATTTGCCTGGAAAACATCACATAGGCACTTTATAATCCTGGTGGTAATCAGAGCTAACACCTACCTGCATTAAATCACTCCATCAACAGTCACTTTTTGAGCCCTTGTTCCACACCCATAACTGTGCTAGGTGCTCTGGAGAACTGGGTTTTACTACTGTGTTTTGGTGGGAAGGGATGTGATTTGACAGCCCCTCCTTCCCCCAGTATGTCCAATTTATGATATTAGGGATGTGTTAATGGGATTCTCCTGCCCTAATTTTTAGAATTCCTGAACATCAAAGATAATTCTCTAGCCCACTGCTGGACAAGAAATGGGGTTAGAGTGTTGCTCAGATGGAAAGTTAGCCTTCTACCTTATTTCTTGAGCATATAGCTAAATTCATGAAAACCTATGCGCCATTAACATGATTTCCCTAAGGATTTTAACCTGTACCTTCTAAGAGTAAGTCATAGTATAGTAATTTAGTAACCTCATTTTCTCTGCCAGGCAAGTAGCAATGTCTACTGGGTACCCAAGAGGTGTACAAGGTCTAAATAGAGCTTGTGATCTGTACCCACTATAGAAGAAATCATTCTAAAGTTTCAGTGTCTGTGAGCATTTGAGTGTGACCTGGAATATTACTACCTGGCTAAAATCCATTTCCAGTTAAATTACAAACTTCTATTGTTATTCACCCAGTTCTCTCTCAGTGGGACTTTCAAGGTTGGTTCATGTCCTTGGTTACCGAACAAATGTACACTTAGGTCAAACAATCTGTGACATGAGCGCTGATGTCACTGTCTAACCCTGCTACATGCTCTTCAGTTTCTGTGATGATGTAATGCTTAAAATATATGTTTAGTCTGTTTCAAAATAAATACATCATCTGCTGGTTTTGTTTCATTCTATCTCTAATCTTGACAACTGGAAGGGTCTTTCATTTGGGTCTCCTGATTTGTTCTCTGCATCATGTGAAAATTATTGGCAAGATGTGCTACTATTTGTCATTTGAGATGCTCAGGTTTCTCCTTGTACTTTCTATATAATATAATGATGAAAATTTGGGCTTTAGAATTTATATAATACTCATTGTTGCAAGTTTAAAAGGTCACATTTGAGGTGTTTGGAGTCAGAATGCAGAGATTTCCAAGCTGTTTAATAAACAGCTTCACCATCTTCCTCTACACACACATACACATACACACACACAACTCACCCGACATAGCAGCAAATTGATTTTTACTGAACGATTTGATTCCATTAATACAGTCCACTAGTAATGATTCTAATAATCACTGATAATGATGAAAAAGAATGATGGGTGGCTTACTCTATATTCTGGACCATATCACTTTATCTTTTAATGTTCCAGTCTTTCCATCCATACAATAAAGACAATATTAAATGTTTCTTTCTCCCTCTCAAGGGTGCTGTGAGGATTACTTTGCCTATGCTTAGATGATGTTTTAATATTGCTTCTAAGCTGATGAAATAAACACACCTTAATTTTTTTTAACAGTTGAAGGTATAGAACCTCAATCATCAGGAAAACTACACAAATTCCAAAATGATTCACTGAGAGCAGGAGTTTGTATTTCAATCTCCAAAAGGTCACACCCAGGCTTAGAAGGCAAATTCCTCTCTGACAAATAACAACTCATTGGAAGATATATGTGGCATTAAATATATCTGAGAGATATTTGTAGTAAATCAGTCAGCTAACTAGCATTTATAAATGGCCTACCATGTATCAGGCATTATGCTAAGCACTGGTGAAACAAAGACAAAAAGCAAACATACATTTTAAGAGAAATCAGTCAATAAGCATTTAATTATGTGCCTACTATGAAGCAGGAGGTACTACACACTGGAGATACAAAAAGAAGCAAAGGACAGTCCCTGCCCTCAAGGAACTCATGATCTAATGGAAGAGACAATCGAATAAATCTATACAAACAAGGCATACACAGGAAAATAGGAAATAATTAATAGAGGGGAAGCACTAGAATTAGGAGGGGCTCAGAAAAGCTTTCATTAGAAGGTAAGATGTTAGTTGGGACTTGAAAGAAGCCAGGGAAGGCAGGAGGCAGAGATGAGGAGGGAGAGAATTCTAGGCGAGGGGATAATCAGAGAAAATGCCTGAAGCCAAGAAATGCAGTGGAATAGCAAAGAGGCTAGTATCACTGTATTGATGAGTATTTAGCTGTGAGTAAGGTGTAAGAAAACTGGAAAGGGATATATGTCTGATGGGGTAGATTAGTTTAAGCAATTCTTCCCTAACATTTTCCTTGATCTTCTCCCATCTGTTTGTGCTTCTGTAAAATAATACATACCATTGGCATGCCTAGGATGCATTCATTCTCCATTTCTACTCTTTAAATCCTTATCTTCTTTCAAGAATCAGCTCAGGTGTCACTTCTTCCCTGAAGACTTCCATGAGTCCCCTATCCCCAAATGTAAGTGTTCTCTTCATCTTCAAATTTTCTAGAAGATCCTTCTAAAGCGCTCACTTTTAGCCTTGCAAAATGTTTATTTGTCTACATGTCTTGTCTCCCTTACTTGGTGTCAAGTTCCTTGTGGTTAATGACTGTATTGTTTTTCATATCTGTATTCCTAACACCTAACAAAATCCCTCATATGTATTGGTACAGCAATGATTGTTAAACTGAGTATTTGATATTTTTTTTTCAGTCAAGGCATGTGAATTTTCACTTTCTAGGGATACTTCCCTAAAAATAATATGTATTCTAATTTGTGGAGATGGACAGTATCCAAAGGGACCTTCCCCTTATACTCCTATATTGATCTTAACAAAACACTGTCTCTATACTTACATTTTATCCTACCCTCCAGCCTCATGGAATAGGTAAATAGCTCTCCTCTATAACTAGCCCTTCTGCCTCCATTCCTGACTCCATTCTATGCAAACCTCTAAGAGACTTAGTTACCTCCTGTAATTCTCCCCTTCTTTAGAAGCTTCAAGTTTATTCTCTTCTTAGCTTCCTTCTCTTCTAACTGTAAATATGTTCAGATCTCCCCTATCACAGGTCAAACCTTGGGTTTGACCCTTCTATGCATCCAAGTTATGTTTTAATCTTGTCCTTGCCATTTGCTAACAAATTACTCAAATTTATTTTATCTCTGCTGCTTCTACTTCCTATCCATCCATTCTTTTTTTTTTAAAGTTTTTTTGAAAAAAAAAAACTCCATGCATTCTGACTTCCATACCCACTACTCTATTAAAATGGCTTTCTCGAAACTTACCAGTGACCTACTTCTTTTCTCACCAGGGGATTTTCTTTCCTTCTTCATGTTTTTGCTCTTTTTGGAGAATTACCAACTACCTGTAGAAACATTTTCCTTCTTTGATTCCCATGGCACTGAACATTTGTGATTTTTTTACTATCAAGTGGGATCACCCTTTTCTGGATCATTGGGATGACTTCCTTTATCTTCCTACCTCCTGACTATAAATATTCTTCAATGCTTTATCCTTAAGTATCTTTTCTTTTCCTTCTATATTTCACCCTTTGATGAGCTCACCTGAGGTCATCATCATATGGATTACTTGTCTTTTAAATGTTATGCCTCTTGTTACAATGTAAACTCCTTGAGGTCAAGGGCTATTTTAATTTATTTTTTAAATTTGTATTCCCAGCACTTAGGATGGTGCTTGGCACAAAGTAAATGCATTTTTAAAAATGCCATTTTCGATTGATTAATTGACTTCCATGTCATTAGTGGAGCCTTAACCTCTTCTGTACTCAATCCCATATTTCCAAATACCTTCATTTGGATGCAGTGCTCCCATGTTAACTCCTCTCCCTCCACAAACTACTGTCTGCTCTTTTTAACTAAGCAGTTTGTTAATGGCACCATCATCCTGCTCCTCTCCCAGAATGTTCTTCATTCCTTCATTTCATCAAATTCTGTCTGCCCACAATAACCATGAGCTATTCTTACCTCTTTTTTTGAGCCTTGTCCTACAGTTCTATCCTATATTGATCTCACTCTTCTCTGAAGTTTATTGAAACTATATTCAATGCTGCGTAATTTAGGATACACAGACAAGTGTGTGTGTGTGTGTATATATATGTATATATATATATATATATACACACACATACATTTAATCACATATACACATACATACACATATATACTTACACATAAATGTAATATATACATAACATACATTTATTATATAATATACATAATGCATATAGCTTGCATTATATAACATATAAAATATGTTATATAGATATATGTTGTATATAGATACATTATATGTATATATAATAGATAACTCTTAAACGGCATAGCAATATATCTATATGTCATATATACATATACACATTATATGTGTGTATAATATATAACTCCTAAATTACATAGCTTTGAATGTAATGTGATTTTGGTTGTTACATGTAGATAGATATAGATAAAACTATGTATGTTGTTCAGTCACATCCGACTCTTTGTGACTCCATGAATCATACTGTCCATGGGGTTTGCTTGATATTGGAGTGGTTTGCCATTTTCTTCTCTAGTGGATTAAGGCAAACGGAGGTTAAATGACTTTTCCAGGGTCACACAGCTACTAAGTCTCTCTGGATTTGAACTCAGGTCTTCCTGACTCCAGGCCCAGCTCTCTCTATCCACTGTGTTTTCTTGCTGTTTCCGTCTAACTACACACACACACACACACACACACACACACACACATATATATATATATATATATACACATTTCTAATATAAAAATAACTTCTGAATCACATATATAACCCATATGTGTTACACATATAACATATTATATATGTCTGTGTGTGTGTATGTATATATACAGAGGGTTTCTTTCATCATGAAAGGGAAGGAAAAGGATTAGGAAAACACATGCTATTTAGCATCTGTCTTAAAAATGTATGGAAGTAGTCTTTAAGAGTGGTTTTAAATGACCTATAGGAAAGAAGCTGATGGGTTTCATCAGATTCTGTGACCACAAGCAACCTCGCCTTAACTTGGTACTAGCCTGTGTTGCAAACAGTGTGATAGAGGTGATACATTTATTGACCAAGAAACGAAATTAATAACCAAAGAATACCACCTTTTTCCTTTATCTGGTAATATGGGATGCTTAAG